>NC_060275.1:86807201-86874278 GCF_021613505.1 Equus quagga
CTCCCTCCCCAGCTAACCTCCCTCCCTCCCCAGCTAACCTCCCTCCCCCCCAGCTAACCTCCCTCCCTCCCCAGCTAACCTCCCACCCCCCAGCTAACCTCCCTCCCTCCGCAGCTAACCTCCCTCCCTCCCTCCCCAGCTAACCTCCCTCCCCAATTTAAAATAATCAGAATTCAAAGAGGGAATACCAGCAGTTCAGGGGAAATTTCCCTTGATCCAAATAGTGTCAAATGCAAATCCATACATGGCTTCAAGAAGAAATATTACTAAATTATTTAAATAGTCTCAACGCAGAAAGGGAATTATTTTTTTCCCCCACCAGTGAGAACCGGTCCCTGTGCTCTGCTTAATTTGCAGATTGCAAAAGCATAATTTGAGATAATAAAGAACAAAAAATAGGTTATTTTCTCAAAATATATATATAATTCTGTAATCAAAGAGGTTTATTAGAATGTAGTAGCCTTTATATTTTCCTAGGAAACTCAGGATTTGTTTATTTTTGGGGGGAGGAAGGTAAACTTAATGAAATAATAAAAGGAACTAAGGCAGTAAAGAGCCCTTAAATGATGTAATCATGTAGAGGTAAAGCTTTACTAAATAGCATCTGAATGTAGTCTCTGCTTAATCAGGCAAGGGCAGGTGCTAAATTTGCCAGTAGAGAGCAAGGGAAATTGTGTTTGTGTTAAACATAAGGACTGTCCTCTCAAGTAACAATCCTTCAAAACAGATGAACTGAAGAAAATGCCCGAAGTCATCTTCCCATTTTATTTCCACATAATTTAAATGATGATAAAGCTTAAGGCTCCTTTCTCTTGATATCTCAAATGCTTGTCTTTTTAATACAAGCAGCAAGGGGGAAATCACTTCTATAAGATTAGGGAGGGTGAAGATGGCCATGTTGAAAAACAGGAGAATAAGATTAAATCAATGAAGGTAACTAAGTTTGCTAGAAAGATATGTATTTTGTTTGAAAAAGATTGAGAACTAGGATAATAGTCCGTGTACTGGTGCTTTATATTATAAAGTGTCACATATTTTATCTTTTCAGCAATCTTTCACAGTGAGCCAGAGGGCAGGTATTAGCTCCATTTTACAGATGAGAAAGTTGAGGCTCAAAGAGGCACAAATTGTTGTTAAAGCCATAAGCTGTTACATGCAGAGCAAAATCTTGAATGTGCAAGTCTCTTTACTCCAGAAATTTCTAGTCTAGTAAACTTATTTATATTTCTTTCCCTCAATTCTTGAAACCTCAGATTTAGTAAAGAAGACTACAACTCTCCCAGCATTATACTTGGTTTAAGGCCTGAATCAGTGATATGAATTTGTCAGTTCATTGCCAGGACTGAACTTACTACTGTAAGAGCTAACAAAATAAGGGGGAAAAAGTTTTATAAGCTTTAAGTACCATTTATTTCTAAGCAAAGTCAAATTCTGTTTTACGTAATGTAATTGGACGAGGAAATGTTTATTTTAACTCACTTGGAATTGGAGTCATATTATTTGAATTTGTGTGGTGACTTGCGACTTTAAAAGAAGTTCTTATTTGAAATTCCCAGTGGCTGAAGAAGGAAACAGAGTGACAGACCTGGAGACTGCAGTTCTTTATCCCTCACACAGGTATGGCATCCTGTCATGCTGCTACAGGACAGTGGTCCTCTCTGATGGAAGGGGGAAATTTAATTGTTATCCTAGAGCAAAGAACACATTCTTAGAACCCTTTACAGGGCTATACCTTATCTTTAAGTATTAGTTAATGCCAGAATGCTTCAGGAGGCTGTCTGATTTTGTGTTTATTAGGCTAATGTTTAAAATCTAGAAACTGGTTTTAAAAAATTAGTGTTCACTCATAAGAGACAAAAGTCTGGATAATAAAACGTAACCACATAAACTGCTTAATCAGGCACAGTCACAGGTAAGCATACATACCTATAGTGCTTTTTAAATTATAGCTTCAAAAGATACCTATCTGGGCTATGGATAAATGTTTATGTGAGATTGGACAGTAGTGATTACAAATATGTTTGAACCAATAATCTAATTTTTGCAGCCATCCTTTCTTTTTTTTTTTTTTTTCTTTTTCTCCCCAAATTCCCCCAGTACATAGTTGTATATTATAGTTGTGGGTCCTTCTAGTTGTGGCACTTGGGATGCCACCTCAACATGGCCTGATGAGCGGTGCCATGTCTGTGCCCAGGATCTGAACCAGTGAAACCCTGGGCCGCTGAAGTGGAGCACGCAAACTTAACCACTTGGCCACAGGGCCAGCCCCAACTGCCAACCTTTCTTGAAAGTATTGCCATGGAGCTCCTCTCTTATGATTCTGTGTTTGATTTTGTTTTGTTTTTTTGGTGAGGAAGAGTGACCCTGAGCTAACATCTGTGGCAATCTTCCTCTATTTTGTATGTGGGTTGCTGCCACAATGTGGCTTTGATGAGTGGTGTAGGTCCACACCTGGGATCTGAACCTGTGAGCCCTGGACCGCCAAAGTGGAGAGCACTGAACTTAACCCCTACGCCACTGGGCCAGCCCTTATGATTCTGCTTTGTGTGTATGCTTCAGTATTATTTCCCACAGTTGTTACTGATTTCAGATTAGAAGACTAGTAGGATTTCGTTTATTCAACATTCAGCTTCTACCTTATGCCAAGTAGGGGGCTGGGTAGCAGGGATACAAAGGTGAACAAGGCACAATTCCTGCTTTCCAGAAACTCCTTGTCTAGTGCAGAGGCTGACCCTAAACAATGGGAGGAAACTTGGAGTAGTTTTCAGTAGCATCTTGACTAAGGTCAGATGTGCATTTTAGAAAGATTAGCCTAGGACAGGGGAGGGAATGGAGGTAGAGAGCTCACTTAAGAGGCTGACGTCAGGGTCCTGGGGGCTGATGCCCAAGTCCCTCCCTTACCCAGCCAGAGGAGCCAGGTCAGGTCTGCCCTTGCATCAGCATCCTCAGCTGCCTTTTTTTCCTTTTCCAATTCTGCTTCGTTCACAGATTTTAAAGATTCTCAGAGGATCTGTTGGTCCCTTTTGTGTCCTCTTGGGCAGGAAGCACTCTGAAAGTATTAACAAGGCACCTTGCTTTGCCCACTCTGGAAACAGGACCTGTGGCTCCTTTTGTCCACCAGAGGGGGTGAGCCTTCACTTCAGGACAAAAGACTTGAGTCTTCTGTTGGTGCTTTCTTGTTGGAAGAGAGTTTTAGAAGGTTTACAGAGTTCTGTGGTGAAAATGTACTTTTTCCCTCCTTTTAAAGGAGAAATTTAAAAATAAAATTTACATATTTTATTATAAATACAGAATGCCCATTATCCTACTTAGACTTTTTATTGTGAATATAATGCTCTGAAAACTAATGAAGTACCTTCTTCTCAGCAAAAGATTAAAAAGATAAAAAAGATTAAAAAAATATTAAAAATACGCAGGTAATTTTTTTAACTGTCATATTTTTAAACTGTATTCTAATTTTTTTGTGATATTTAGAATAATGAATTAACCAGAATACCCCGTTCTCTATGTGGTTAACACCATAATGTGAACGTCTCGGATCTTTAGCTGGCCTTGCTTTTTTTTCTTTTTCTAATTTATATCTGGCCTACTTCAGAGAGCGTTTGAGAGGACAACATAAGAGCATACATTTAATAAGATAATTAAAAATAGGGTTACAGACCAGAAACCATATCAAGACTTCTTGTTGTTTGAAATGCCATGGAAGCAATTACTTCCCTGTAGTTTTTCCTCTTTCCCTACTTAATTTCATTCTCACTCAACTTCAAGCAAAAGCTAAATATTTCAAGTTAGATGGCTTTTTAGCAAGAATGTAATGAAACACCTTGGCTGTCAAAAACCCTCAGCAAATGAACAATACTGACTGAATTAAACAATGTAAAATTTTTTTCCACACCAAGATCAGAGTCATGATTCACTTTCAACTTGATGCATGTGGGTTTAGTTAAGCTACTTTTTTTTTTCCCCAAATGAAGCAAGTCACTTATTAGTCTCTAGGAGGTTTAAGAATAATAAAGTTATACCTTATTTTGTAAGTACCATAATACAAGAACTGCTCAGAGCTAGTCAGATTATGGTAAATAGGGATTAATTCTCGAATTGAAGCCTTGCATTATGGCTTTTCATAAACTGGTTTATACTTTCAGAAGATTATATATACTTGTCCATTTTATTTCCAAAAGCATTACAAGCCGTTGGGCCAGGAGGGAAAATGATACCATCCTCAGCATGTTTGGAGCAGTTTGAAGAGTTAAAAGAGTCTAAAGGGTAGCCTCGTGGGAAAGGCTGGGAGGGTGGTTAGTCCTACTGCCTCTCCTTTGGTAGCTTAGAGGGTGGCATATAGGAGGAGTTCCTGCCTATGAGTACATAGACTGGTCTGTTGTTTTTTTTTTAACACTAGTTGTAGAGCTCTTCTGTGGACTATGCAGAGGACTTAATTTTTTTCACTATAAACTTAGAATCTGCCTAGTGACATACTAGATAGTCCGTTTATGTCTTTATTTCAACTTCAGTGCAGCAAAGTAGGCATCAGGTTTAGATGATCCTAAAATGGCCAGCTTTGCGTGGGAGGGGGCATGGGAGAAGAGTGGAGAGGTGCTTCTCCCTTCACTCGGTGCATCTGACAGTGAGCCTGTCAAGTCATAAAACAGGTGAGGCTGGAAATCTGGGAGTCGGCCTAAATACTTGCTTTTCCTAAGGTCTACTCACTCCCGAGTTTTTGCTGCTTCCATATCTTTTGAGGCTGCTCCTTCCTCACCCCTCATGTAGTAATTGCTGTAGTTCATGCCCTGTGTCTTATCTGGACTGCTGTTAGCAGCTTCCTAACTCAGATCCGTTCTCCACACAGCACCAGTGACTGTAACATGAAGCAGTGACTCTCGAGCGTTTTTGACTGACTCTTAGTAAGAAATACACTGTATATTCCAACGCAGTAGTTGTATGAATAATTGAAACAAATGCTTCATGAAAAAATTCTCGTATTCATATGAGCCATGCAATCTGATATTTTCTGTTCTTTTTCATTTAAAAAAATGTTGTTTGCCATCCACTAAATTGATTCCAGAGTTGGAAAAACACTCATCTGAACACTGATATGATCGTGCTACTCCTGTTCCAAACTCTCTGATGGCTTCTTATTTGTCTTCACAGTAGAGTTGAAGCTTCCTACCATTAGCACCAGGTCTTGGAAGTTCTGATGTGCTGACGTCAGGAAGCTTCAACTTTATCATGAGGACAAGAAGCAGCCATCACAGTTCTGACTCACCTGATTCACTCACTGGGCCTCACCTTTCACTTCAATAACTTAATAAAACTCTTTATGCTTCCTTGTAGCGTCCCTTTGTTTATGCTGTCCACCCTGTTGAAAATCTTCTACCACTGTCTGCTTCTGGTGAGCTTTACTGATGACTCCTGCTCCTTCCTAGGACTCGGGTCAGGCACCAGGAACTCAGAAGCCTTTCTTACTCCTTCTCCTGCCACGAGGCTAGGTCAGGAATTTCTCCAAAACACAGTTTGCCTGTCTCTGGTTTCACCTGTTTATTATTGCGTGTTTGTACCTTACTATCCCACAAGACAGTTCATATTTGAGAGGGCAAGGATTATCTCCTATTAAACTCATCCCAGATGTTTGGCTTATAACATGTTGTCAGTGTTTGGATGTATGAAAAAAATATGAATAAGATTTTTATATTTAGAAGGAAGACTCAAATGGTATTCCTTAAGACCTTTAACTTAAGATTTTGTGATTATATTTTGAGGGGCTTATTTAAGGTTTTAATATACTCATAACTTGATGCCCTTTGGAGTAAGGGTAGATTTCCTGATTTAAAGTCAGCCTTTCTGTTTTAGATATTCTCTCCAGATTTCTATAATTAACTCACTGTGGCAATGGTCTCTAATTTCAGTATACCTAATACTATACTAGAGTTTGCAGAGTGGTGGAGGACAAATGACATAAATACAGGACTCAACTTTTCATTTTAGGAGTCAAATTACTGGTGAGTTGGCAAATGCTATAGATTAGTGAACCCGTTTCACCCAGGTAACTCTCATAAGCCGGGTACCTTTAGGTCAACGAAGAGCTGAAATTCTGCCCCCTAAGCAGCACCATCCAATTATGTGATGCCTAGAAAAGAAATTGAGTTGTAGAAGTTTAAATATGGAGAGAAATCTTTCTCTAAAATTGAGGGGCTGTGCCACTCTTCAAAGCCTGACAGTGACATTTTTTGTGACTCCTGTGCTGGCTGGGTTCTGGTTAGACTGCCGATGGAAATACTCAGGTGAGATTAGAAGAGGGGAAGAAGTAGCTGTCTTGGTTTTGTCAGTGGCAGCGGCAGCAATGGGAGTGTGGGCCACACTCCTCCCAGCTCAGCAGCAGAGGTGCTGCGCTGGTGGCTCCAGCAGCCCCAGTGAGAGTGTAGGCTCAGGAGATCTGAAGAACCACCTTTCCCCTTTGGCTCCTCACTCCTGGCCAATAAGTTTATAACCATTTCCCTGTATGAAATTCCCCTCTGTTTGAAATATCCAGAATAACCTCTCTTTTCCTGATTAATACAACGTCTAAAGAAATAGAGGCGCTAATATGTTATCTGGCTTGCCCATGGGCACATAGCAGTGGCCTGGAGTGGCTAGCACATTTTTGTTCGTATAGGTAAATAAATCTAGGCACTACTGAAAGTCTTTGCAGTGTGGCAACAGTCCAGCATTTTAGTGTCTTTTTTTAAAAAGAAGGGGTGGTTTGGGGCTGGCCAGGTGGCGCAGCAGTTAAGTGTGCACGTTCCGCTTTGGCAGCCCAGGGGTCACTGGTTTAGATCCCGGGTGCGGACATGGCACCACTTGGCAAAGCCATGCTATGGCAGGCGTCCCACATATAAAGTAGGGGAAGATGGGCACGGATGTTAGCTCAGGGCCAGTCTTCCTCAGCAAAAAGGGGAGGATTGACAGCAGATGTTAGTTCAGGGCTAATCTTCCTCTAAATAAATAAATAAATAAATAAATAAATAAATAAAATGTAGTGACTTCCTTAAAAAAAAAAAAAAGGAGTGATTTTAAGAAGTGTTATTTAAGAGTTAGTTGCCATACAAATAATATGTGGATTACCAGTTTTCAAATTTGAATCAGAGTTTGTCTTTTCCCCTGAATTAGAAACTAAGTGCTATCTTGTGGTTTTGTGATCATTTATTGGGTATACACAAGCTGTAGAAAGTATAGAATATTGGCATTTGACCCTGTGATGAGTCCTGGAACTGTCTTTGCTACAATTTTATTTTATTTTTTTTATTTTATTTTTTTAAAGATTTTACTTTTTCCTTTTTCTCCCCAAAGGCCCCCAGTACACAGTTGTATATTCTTCATTGTGAGTCCTTCTAGTTGTGGCATGTGGGACGCTGCCTCAGCGTGGTTTGATGAGCGTGCCATGTCCGCGTCCAGGATTCGAACCAACGAAACACTAGGCCGCCTGCAGCAGAGCGTGCAAACTTAACCACTCAGCCACGGGGCCAGCCCCCTACAATTTTAATCATTTGGGTTCTCGGGGGGCGGGGTGAGGGGGCAGGGTGCTCTAGAAGGCTAGGATTATAGGAGCGAGGCCTTATATGGATTGCCTTGGTGGACGTAATTACTGTGTGTTTTCTGCTTGCTAGGATTATTTAGATGAATAATGAATGTAATATTGTTTGATATAATAATTTTTAAAGTCCCATAAACTCGGTAGCTGTGAATAATCAATATATCTGTGATTAATGAATGAGTGACTTATTTGAACTCTTCAAATAAGTGGCCAGGAATAGATCAAGTACTTGAATTCTGATTTGTCAGCCACACTACTAAATTGCCATTGTATTTTATCTTATAGTTCTTTACAACATAGAAGAATCTTGAGTTTTCTTTGCCTCTAATAATCATGTTTTAAATCTAAAGTTGTCTAATTTTGAATAAAATGTGTTTCTAAAAGACCATAATTTTAAATAATAATATTCTGTTCATACTGTACTTGCTACTTCCACATATTTAAAATTGGCTGCCCAGGGGCCGGCCTGGTGGCACAGTGGTTAAGTTTGCACGTTCCACTGTGGCAGCCCAGGGTTCACTGGTTCGGATCCTGGGTGCGGACATGGCACCGCTTGGCAAGCCATAATCTGGTAGGCGTCCCACATATAAAGTAGAGGAAGATGGGCATGGATGTTAGCTCAGGGCCAGTCTTCCTCAGCAAAAAAGGGGAGGCTTGGCAGCAAATGTTAGTTCAGGGCTAATCTTCCTAAAAAAAAATGAAATAAAATGTCAAAATTTAAATAGATAAATAAATAAATAAAAATTGACTGCCCAGAGTAAAATATACTAAACTTAGAAACTAAGCTAATGTTTCAGGTGATACTTGGACTCTTAATGTCTGTTTCTCAAGTTTGAATATGAAAATCTGCAACTTATAACCTAAAACAGTATTTTTTTCTTTCTAAAGCTCTTTCACCATGCCTGGGTCACTTCCTTTGAATGCAGAAGCCTGCTGGCCAAAAGATGTGGGAATTGTTGCCCTTGAGATCTATTTTCCTTCTCAATATGTTGATCAAGCAGAGTTGGAAAAATACGATGGTGTAGATGCTGGAAAGTATACTATTGGCTTGGGCCAGGCCAAGATGGGCTTCTGCACAGATAGAGAAGATATCAACTCTCTTTGCTTGACTGTGGTTCAGAATCTTATGGAGAGAAATAGCCTTTCCTATGATTGCATTGGGCGGCTAGAAGTTGGAACAGAGACAATCATCGACAAATCAAAATCAGTGAAGACTAATTTGATGCAGCTCTTTGAGGAGTCTGGGAATACCGATATAGAAGGAATAGACACAACTAATGCATGCTATGGAGGCACAGCTGCTGTCTTCAATGCTGTTAACTGGATTGAGTCCAGCTCTTGGGATGGTATGTTACATGCCCCTATTACAAAGAAACTCTCCTTGAGGATGAATAGCCCCAAATGACCTTTTAATTAATGCCATATGCAAACTTTTACCAGTTATGCTTGTTTGAATTTATTCAGAAAGACAGCTATGACTTGCAACTTATCTGAATTATAAATTGGTTATTTTTGTCATGTAGGACAAAATTATCAAAATTTAGTCAGAACATTTCTTTCTTTACCAAAGATGGGGAAAGCAAATTCTGGGGAAAATATAACACTTTAGTTTACGTCTATGGTATTTAAAGTGTCGATCTCCTTTTTGTATACTAACAGAAAATATTTTTCAGGACGGTATGCCCTGGTAGTTACAGGAGATATTGCTGTATATGCCACAGGAAATGCTAGACCTACAGGTGGTGTCGGAGCTGTTGCTCTGCTAATTGGGCCAAATGCTCCGTTAATTTTTGACCGAGGTGAGTGCTTGGAAAAGCATTTTATTTTTTTATTAGCACAGTACGCTGAGAAATTTGAAAATAGAAGTAGAAGCTAGCACTTACTGAGTGTACATTAAATGCAGGCAGTACCTGCTATGTGCTTTCTATGTGTTAGCATATTTAGCCTTCTTAGCAATTATATGAGATAAGTGATGCCATCCCTCACATTTTACAGAAAAGTGAAATGGGTTTAAGTAGGGTTTAATTAATAACTGGAAGGAATAACTTGCCCATAATCACACAGTCAGTGGCAAGTTTAATCTGTTTTCAGTTCAGTGGAGCTATTGTGATCTCCCAGTTAGATTTATGAAGCTTGCATAAAATGCTGTATATCAAAGGAGACTTAGGCCATAGATACTGTTAGATTTCATTTCAATTACATAATGCTTGCACCTTGTGATTTCCATTCTGCAAGTGGTGAGAGTTGAATAGTTATGAAAGGTCCCCAGATAAAGCAATATGCTTACTAACATACAAACATCGAGAAGCAGAAATACATGGACATCCTCCTTTTTGGTTCTCCTAGGACTTCGTGGGACACATATGCAACATGCCTATGACTTTTACAAGCCTGATATGCTTTCTGAATATCCTATAGTAGATGGAAAACTCTCCATACAGTGCTACCTCAGCGCATTAGACCGCTGCTATTCTGTCTACCGCAAAAAGATCCGTGCCCAGTGGCAGAAAGGTAGGTTTTATCCATTTTCCTTGGTTTTGGTATCTGTTGAGGACAGTGTAATGAGCTGGGTGTCTTCAGTGACAAACAGCTTTGTGGGCATCCTTCGTTAGTGTCCTGTAACCGTTTCTTCCTCACTCACCAAAGAGCATTTTCCCATAGTTTCTGGGAATATATAGTTTAGGAAAAGAGGTAGGCTTCGGAAGTGAGGTATAGCTCTGCAAAGATACTTACCTTGACCGAACCGTAGTAAGACATCAGAATAGGGTAAAGGAAAGTGACTTGAATTTTGTTCATCTTTTGAGAGAGGTATTTTCACGAGGTTTTAATTTGCAACTGTGATCCAGAGAAAACTGTAATAACAAAAAATTGCTGAAGTGATCCCCCCCTCAGTAGTCTGTTTGCACTTGAGCTGGGAATTCATACTGGCTTTTTTAGTGTTGTCATTAATCTCCACCTGCAAGCCTGAAGAAGTTCTTGAGATGCTGAAAAGGAATAGTATTTGAATTAATGCTGTTACAACACACAGTATCATATAAAGTATGCTTTTTTCATAGTCCAACTTTGCTTTATAGAGGTGTGAGAGAGGATTAAAAAATAATATTCAGTAACAGATGTTAAGAAACATTGTAGGTCTGGCTAAGAACCATTGTTACAGTATGTAAAATGTCATGCTGTTTAACAGTACGGTGATTTTCTAACTTTTTATTAGGACCCGCAGTAAGAAGCACGCTTTACATTGTATATGTATGCTAAACTCAAATGAAGCACGCTTTACATTGTATATGTATGCTAAACTCAAATGAAAGTGTCGTGAAATTACTTTCCCATGCTGCAAGTTAGGCAGTCTGCTATTTTCTATTCTATTCTGTTTTATTTAAAAAGTACTCTAATTTAGTAAGATAAAAAATTACTGGCCATGACCTATTGAATTGATTACACAACCCATGAATGGGTTGTGACTCTTCAGTTTGAAAAACAGTGATGTAATAGTGTACATTGTTCTATCTCTGGATGTCTTTTTGATATGCATTTTAAACCAGAGAGATATTTCATTATATTTTGGTTTCTGTTTAAAGATATAAAAACATTCTAGGCCTGTTCTAAAATCAAACTTCAAAAGTTTTAGTGGGTTATATATATATATATATATTTTTTTTTTCTTAAGATTGGCACCTAAGCCACCAACTGTTGCCAATCTCCTTTTCTTTTTTTTCCTGCTTTTTCTCCCCAAGTCCCCCCAATACATAGTTGTATATTTTAGTTGTGGGTCCTTCTAGTTGTGGTATGTGGGACCCCGCCTCAGCGTGGCCTGATGAGCGGTGCCATGCCTGCGCCCAGGATCCAAACCAGCAAAATCCTGGGCCGCCGAAGCAGAGTGTGGGAACTTAACCACTCAGCCACGGGGCCGGCCCCTTTAGTGGCTTATATTAATTTCATAATTTTTTTGGATTTCTCTTTCAGAGGGAAAAGATAAAGATTTTACCTTGAATGATTTTGGCTTCATGATCTTTCACTCACCCTATTGTAAACTGGTTCAGAAATCTCTAGCTCGGATGTTGCTGAATGACTTTCTTAATGACCAGAACAGAGATAAAAATAGTATCTATAGTGGCCTGGAAGCCTTTGGGTAAGAGGAGTTGTGATTTTTTTTTCCTTCTGTAAGAGAGCATTTTTATATCTGCTAAACTATTATTGGTACAGACCTGAAAAAGTTAGAGTCAAAGGATCTTAGATGTTGTCTACTCTAACCTATTTATGTCATCGATTAAGAAACTGCGTCTCAGAGAAGTGATAGCTTACCTACATGAATTCTTTAGTCATTTTTGCTGAGATTTTCTGCTTTCCTCTTTTTAGCCTCCTTCCCATTGTCACCACGATACTGTAGCCCCACAGGTGCCTGTATTTACTACAACAGCCTCTTTCTCCCTGCTTCCCTCTAGCCCCTCTCGCCCATGTCTGTCCTGCACACTGCCTCTGTTGAAGTCTGCTTTCATCCTCCTGCCACGTTTTTCCCACTTTTAAGGATCCCTAGCGTGCTATGCCTGTTCAACTCATTCTGTTTCTTCTTGCCTGTGTCCCATCTGCATCTGATAGAATTCTACTCAACTTTTAAGAGGCTCCTATAACAGCATGACTTTTCTAATTAAACAGACACTATTGTGACCTTGAAGTAGTAGTGTATTCTGTTTGGTGACAACAAAGCTTTAATAGGTTTATTAAACCAATAGAATCAAGGTGTCTTACCCTGATTATAAAAAACTTTGAGAAAAAGGACCATTTGTGTACGATGTTATGTCTTCTATAGCAATTAGCATGCTGTTGTTTGGTTTTTTAATAAACAGGAAAACAGAATCATACACACAGGTTAAAATATTAGTTAGGTCCACTATCTGATATAATAAAAATGTAGTCTTTGGACACTGTAAAATTGTCTTTTTTATAAATCTTCCAGGGATGTGAAATTAGAAGATACCTACTTTGATAGAGATGTGGAAAAGGCATTTGTGAAGGCTAGTTCTGAACTCTTTAATCAGAAAACAAAGGCATCTTTGCTTGTATCAAATCAAAATGGAAATATGTACACATCTTCCGTGTATGGTTCCCTCGCTTCTGTTCTAGCACAGTGAGTATAAATTTCAGTGGTTTAACTCCCCTCATTTGGGGATGTTAGATTTCTACAGCCGCGTCTGGTGTCGGGCATGTTGGTAGCAAGTCAAAGAATATTTTATGTCCAGGCTCTCTAACCTATTGTCCATTGACTTGAAGGATATATGGGGTGAGACCACAGTTATCCAGAATATTTAATTTCATGTTGGCTTTCCTAGTTCTCATAGTCTCACTATTCTGGACCTGCAGTTGACCCATCTCTCCCTGGTTGACAAAGGAGCTTATTTTATGGCATAATACCTTTCATAAGCCCCATCATTCTCAAGGAGATGAAATGCTTGTTTTCAGCCTCCTTACTGTACTAGTAAACCTTTAGGTTGGGTCTCTAAGGCTAGAGGATGAATTTTTATTCCAACTTATGGCTTTCTACACATTGTAGTTTAGGATCAGTGAAACTTGTTAATAGCTTTTCCTCCCCTTCATAGGTACTCACCTCAGCAGCTGGCAGGAAAGAGGATTGGCGTGTTCTCTTATGGTTCTGGTTTGGCTGCCACCCTTTACTCCCTTAAAGTTACACAAGATGCCACACCAGGTAAATGCTGAGTCTTTCAACAAGAATGTATTGAGAACCTTCTGTGGTAAGGTCGATTCAGCCGGCTTCTGAAGCGAGCACTTGAATCTGTCCCATAGATCATTATAGCATTTTAATCCTCTTTACTTCTTTCAACATAGCCGGATCTTTTACTCTCTACTCTAAAAATCTACCTCAGCTGGGTAAAGGACAGGGCTATATCTGAGACAGAATGTCTTCTTTTCTTCATTCCAAGTCAGAAAAAATATATAATCAGCTTAAAAATTTTTTGTATGGCATAATGTTTGACTTTTCCTTCTTTGGCAAGTAACTTTATCTTTTGTGTCATTTTTTAAGTATATGTAGCCAGGGGATGTAGGTAAGGAAAGGGAACTATATCTGTTTAATGCAGGCAGCTTTTGAGTCTGAGCATATGAGTGAATAATACCAAATCATTTCTTGTTGGTTTGTTTTTATACTAAGTTCTAATTTTTATGGGTTTATGGTTTTGGCCATATTCAAGGAAACTTGTATCTTCCCTGAGCAGGAAGGAGCAAAACATGGAGAAAAACTGGCGGAAGACTTGTCATTATGTTAACACTGTGTCATAGATTAACTATAGACAAATTAGTTACAGTTTGAAATCCCACCCATTGCCTAACTTGACAAATGTCTAGTCAGGCCGTAGGAAGCTCTGCCAAATAGGCACACCTTTAGCTTTTAACTGAACAGCAGCCAGCAGTTCTACAAGAAATGAAAAATTGTTTCTGCCATTTGGCAACATTGTGTTCGGGCTTTTGGGCATGCTATTTTTAGTCTTTTGATATTGGAATTATTTGCTATTTTAGGGTCTGCTCTTGATAAAATAACAGCAAGTTTATGTGATCTTAAATCAAGGCTTGACTCAAGAACTTGTGTGGCACCAGATGTTTTTGCTGAAAACATGAAACTCAGAGAGGACACTCATCACTTGGGTAAAAATATTAAACTGTGTTTAAACATATACACCCAGAATGTTTAATATAACGTGAAACATGTTACGTAGAAGATAAGGATATCTAGGCTTTCTTCAGTACTAATCTGATGTAGGTGAGAAGTGTAGGAAAATATGCAACTTCTTTTCTCTAGTTTTATTATCAGATGAATTATATGTCATAACTGATGTTTCATATTCTCTGCCTCTCCTTTAGTCAACTATATTCCTCAGAGTTCCGTCGATTCACTCTTTGAAGGAACGTGGTACTTAGTGAGAGTGGATGAAAAGCACAGAAGAACGTATGCTCGGCGCCCCTCTCCAAATGACGACACTTTGGATGAAGGAGTAGGGCTTGTGCACTCGAGCACAGCTGCTGAGGTAGGTCGAGCTCATTGCGTTGGTCTTGGGCTTTGGCAGGGTGAGAAATTTCCATCACCAGATCTCAGGACTAAGGGGACCTAACAGATTTAGCCACTTAAAGGAGTATCAATAAAACAGAGTAGTTCAGACAAGGGATTGGATTCTGGCTGTGCCATTTTCTAGTTGTAGGGAGTGCTTTGCCCTTAAATTATTAGCATTTTAAAAGTGCACAGTAAATACTAGGTTTTATTAATAATAGCAGCACGTGAGGAAGACTGATTAGAGAGAAGGCTCATTTGTGGAAATGTCTGGGGAGAGATGAAGTAGGCACAGGGTGTTGAGCCCCTTATGTCTCTTCTCTCTGGCCATTGTCAGATCTATCCTCAAATTGTCAAGATGTGACAATAATAGCAATGATTTGAATTCCTGTTATATGCTAGGCACTTTATTTATGTTTTCTAATTTAATCAATCCCTATAAAAACCACCTTGAGGTAGATATCCCCATTTTAGAAGTGAGGCTGCAAGAGGTTAAATGACTTGCCCAGGATCATAGCCATGCTTCAAGGTCTTTATAACCTTGAAGTTATTTATTTTGTCTGTTCATCACAAATTTGGTGAATGTGTAGTCTTCCTTCTTGCTATGGTACCAATTAGGTAGCAGGTCAAGCCACTGGTGTTGAGTTGAGAATGCCAGACGTAGCAAGTAAAATACTGTGTGTGGTGGATCTCTGGCCTTCCTCACTCTCTTTCTATATGAGTAAAGAATGGCTATTTCGTTCCTCCATGAAAAGTTATACGGAAGATAAATGTAGCATAAACCTCTCCAAAGTTGTCCTTTATCAGTTTTTCTATTGGAATTTTAATTAGCACTGTGACTTTTTTAAAAAAACGTGAGACAACACCATTTTTCCTTTGATTTTAGCATATTCCAAGTCCTGCTAAGAAAGTGCCAAGGCTCCCTGCCACAGCAGCAGAACCAGACGCAGCTGTCCTCAGTAACGGGAAGCATTAAGACACTTGTGTGAGGTGGAAGACTTCAGTGTGGGTTGGGGTGGGTGGGATCTATATGGGAACGGTTGGGGCAATGGGATGTCTTGGAACAATTTTAAAGGATTACATGTTGCTTAAATTTTTATGTGACTGACATGGAGCCTAGAAAACTATCGTGTTCTTGGGAAAGTCTCTTTGCTCAATTTGCTAACATGCTTCCTGTTGTGGTCTAGCCAACGCTTACTGTACTCGAGTGATGTCAAGGGCTCTGTAAACTTCATACCTCTGGCCATTCGTATGCATGAAGTTTAGTTTTTAAATGTACTATGATGAATCGTGTGCTTCTGGGGAAGAGAGCAGAGGTACTAGTCTCCAATTTTAATTTTTTTAAACATGTAAGAATTTTATACTTTGAACAAACAAGATTACTGAAAGTACCTGTGGTTTTTGAAAAAAGTTTCTAGTTTAGGGAATGTGGTCTTAAAATATGATATGCACAAACCTTGTTTGAAAATGGCAAGACAAACACGCTCTTTTTCTAAAACTTAAAAATCCTGAAGAGGAAGAAGAGTTGGGATGGTAACACTGGTTCTGGAAACTGGAATGTCGCTTTAAGTCCAGGCCAGCAGTGACAAGTTACTGTAATGACCTCTGTGAACAGAGCGGTGCCAGCATTGGGCAGACATCCGGTATAGACAGCGTGGTACATTCGGGAGCCGTGGGAGCAGCTGTGGGGCTGCTCCCGAATGCATTCCAGGTGGATGGCGCTGACCAACATTGACATGTTTTTGGAGATGTGTATGAGGAAGTCGATTGTTGCAATCCTTCTTTGCACCTTATTTTGAAGAATAAATAAAACATTTTTCTGGCTGCCTTTTAAACATTTAAAATAAAAAGGAAAGATGGGGCAGGGCATTGTTAAGCTAATTCTGATGCTTCAGTGTTATAAACTCAAAGACTGACAGCCTGAATTCATGGTGTAAGTATTCTTTTCCTGTTTTGTTTTTTTTCCCCCATATCTGTTCAATGAAAATAAAAAGGTACAACCAAGTTTTTATATAAAATGACCAGCCAAAAAGAGTATTCCACTTCAGGGTGTGGAAGTAGGATTTTTTTTAAAGTATTTTCTCAGACTTTCACCCTTAAAAAAACAACAAAAACTATCACATGGGATGAATAAGAATACTGGTTAGACAGTTTTGTAGATCTCTTTGGTGCTGAACTATGACATGAGCCTTATAGACTGTAAAATAGAGATAGTTGGAATTAATGTACAGAACTAAATTTTTTAAACTTTATTTGCTGTTAAATTCTGTGAAGTTTCAGTTATCTAAAAAAACTTATTCCAATATGAAATGCAATGTTTCGAATTGCAAGGTAATATGTAATGTAGTGTTTGTAAAATACTCTTGTCTAATATTAACTAGTGGTATTTTGATTTGTACAGTCATAATTTGTTAAAATTACTTCATTTTAACATCCACTGATGTAGATTAATAATGTAAGTTCAGATTTAAAGATTGATGGGGAAACGGTGCATGTAATACTTTTGCAAGTATTGGGAGTTTGGTATGTTTTGAAAAGAGTAATTTAACTTTTGGGTGTCAGGAAATGGGTATTCTCAAAGTCCATTGCCAGCAGTGGGCAGGCCTGGCATTATTGGCACAGAGCATTAACTGTGCACCTTATTAACTGTGAAGTCAATAACTTTGAATAAAGTTTTAGAGAAATATTTCAGATATTTGAGTATTCTTTTTCCCTCCTGAACTAAGATTTAAGGCAAGAAATCAGCTAATACGCTATTTTTAAATATGAGCATTCATTTCAATTCATTCATTCACCATTCCACAAACATTTTAAAACCTGATATAAGCAAGGCACTCTGCTTAAAGTCAGAAATAAAGATTTCTAAGATACATAGTCTTGCTTTCAAGGAGCTACTTGTCTAGTATGAAGGAATTTATACTGATAATTCTTTATTCTTACACTTCAAACCAAGAAATTAACTCCCGAATTGGGTGGTAAGTATGTATAAACTTTGCTGTAAACATTTATGAAGAGAGTTAACTGTGTTTTCCTAAAAACCACCTAAAATTAAGAGTTGGCAGTTAAAGATTAAAAGCAAATTTTATTGCCAATATCAAACTGCCTACTCCCAGCTAGAGCCTCCAGCCTAAGGGTCACATGCTGCTGGCGCCCGGGCTTCTGCAGAGGGGGTTTTTGTCTTGGCAGTAATATTGTGCTAGATCATCTCCAAGAGCCCTGTCAACTCTCAGGATTGTATGAATTAGGGATAAACCAGATTATTTTCTAACACTGATCCATGTTTTATCATGTCATGTCTAGATTCAATACTTAGTAATAATTTCTCTTATTTTCTGGGCCAGTCTCCTATCCCTCTGGCTCATTTAGAAAATGAGGCCAGTCCAATGTTTTCTAAAGTCACATCTGCAAATTGTAGGATTCTAATTCATATGGCTTTAAGAGTTCTGTTCTTCTCCTTCTCCTGTCTAGAATTTGTGCTTTCTCTATTTGTGCACCTAACTTTTTTTTTTCACCTTCTGGGTTTTTGTTTATTTTTATGAACACTGAGTAAATTTAACACTAGATGGAACTCAAACAGATACAGGTGTCTTTTGATCTTTGGGTCCTTCTGTGACTTAGTTGAAACACTTCCTGTCTTGTCTGCTGTTTGAAATGTCCTGAAAGAAACACTAAAGTGGAATGGATAGAAAAGGAATGGAAGAGGATCTTTAAGTAATTGAGAGGGGCCTCCTGGTGGCGCAGCAGTTAAGTTTGCACGTTCCGGTTCAGTGGCCTGGGGTTCACAGGTTTGGATCCCGGGTGTGGACATGGCACCGCTTGGCAAGCCATGCTGTGGTAGGCGTCCCACATGGACGTGGCACCGCTTGGCAAGCCATGCTGTGGTAGGCGTCCCACATATAAAGTAGAGGAAGATGGGCATGGATGTTAGCTCAGGGTCAGTCTTCCTCAGCAAAAAGAGGATTGGCAGCAGATGTTAGCTCAGGGCTAATCTTCCTCAAAAAAAAGTAATTTAGAGCTATGTAATCTTGACATACAGGTAAACACTTTCTGTAAAATTTCTAGCAACTGCTCTTAGATAAATCATAGGTTTCTCATTTTTTTCCTAATTGGTGGTGGAAAAAAATAGTTGACCTGTGATTTTTTTTCCCCACAAATTATTATAAAAGCAGTAATTTGGTGCTGATGATTATGAATGCCAGTCCTCAGGAAGTTTATAGTAATAAAAAATGCATTTTCAGGGGGATGGCCCCGTGGCTGAGTGGTTAAGTTCTTGTGCTCTGGTTCCGTGGCCCAGGGTTTTGCTTGTTTGGATCCTGGGCGCGGACATGGCACTGCTCGTCAGGCCACGTTGAGGCGGCGTCCCACATGCCACAGCTAGAATATACAACTGTGTACTGGGGGGATTTGGGGAGAAAAAGCAAGAAAAAAAAGATTGGCAACAGTTGTTAGCTTGTGCCAGTCTTTAAAAAAATGCATTTTCGTTTGAAATGTTTAGAAGTGAAAAATAACGAATTCATCTTTTACTTTGTCTTATTTCATTGTTGTGCAGGCATCTACAGTAAAAAATTCATAAAAGTTTTATTAGACTAATTTTGCAAAAGCTTCCCCTTGCCTCCAGTTCTTTCACATGCTATTAAATTAGCACCTCCAACCCATCTTAGCAAAGAAAGGCTTGTTGATCTGTGGGGTTTCATCTAAAGAGCTGCTTCCTCCCTGAAGGCTGCCTGGACTACCTTAGTAAGCACTTTTCACCCTATGTATCAAATTCCTTATTCAAGCTTGCAAACTCTTATGGGATCTGTTCCCTACCTACTTCAACTCGATACCACACTCATCAAGGCGTACTATGTTTTCATCTGCCCTGCCTCCTCCATTCCTCAAATATGCCAAGTTTATTCTAGCCTTAGAGCCTTTGATGTATGCACCAGAAACCTTGGGCCCCACATCAGACCTTCTCTGCCCTGACTTCTACTCCAGCCACACTGTGGCAACTGCTTCCATGTAGTCTGACTGGGATGTCAGAGAATGTGATGGCACTTGCCTTTGGATTCCTACCACATACCATTCACCTTTTTTGGCAGAGAATCCAGCTTAAGACAATTAGTACCCAGAATGGCCCTATAAAGCAGACCTTCAGAACAGGAGGTTGGAGCTGGTTTATGCACCAGTCATGGCAATCACCCCATTGCTGTTTGTAGCAGACAGAATGGTGCCTACCCCTTGCCTCCCCCCACCAAAGATGACCATCTCTGGAACCTGTGAACATGTTATCTTAGATGGCAAAAGCAGATGTGATTATGGTTAAGGACCTTGAGATGGGGAGATTATCTTAGATGGTCTGGATAGGCCCAACCTAATCATGTGGGTCCTTAAAAGCAGAGAATCTGGGCTGCGGTCAGAGGGAGATGTGACTATAGAAGGATGGTCAGAGAGATGCAACATTGTTGGCTTTGAAAATGGAGAAAGGGGACCATGAGCCAAGGAATATGGACTGCCTCCAGAAGGAGAAATAAGCAAGGAAATGGGTTCTCTCCTAGAGACTCTAGAAAGCAACCTGGTCCTGACATCACCTTGATTTTAGCCCAGTGAGACCCGTGATGAATTTCTTTTTTGAGGACTATTAGCCCTGAGCTAACATCTGCTGCCAATCCTCCTCTTTTTGCTGAAGAAGACTGGCCCTGAGCTAACATCCGTGTCCATCTTCCTCTACTTTATATGTGGGATGCCTGCCACAGCATGGCTTGCCAAGCGGTGTCATGTCCACACCAGGGATCTGAACCAGGGGACCCCGGGCCGCCGAAGTGCAATGTGCAAACTTAACCCCTGCGTCACCGGACCGGTCCCCCATGATAAATTTTTATCTCACTGAACTGTCAGTTGATAAATTTGTGTTGTTTTAAGCCACTATATTTGTGGTAATTTGTTACCTCAATGGAACACTAATGCACTCTTGGGAAGCAGGGTGCTGACAACCCCTGGCATGCAGGAGCAGCCAATTACGACCAAGACTGTCATCTCCAGGTGTAGGTGGAAGATGAGGCCTTTGACCGTGTGGTGCCTGTAGCTCTTGAACAGTGCAGGGGCAAAGGTAAAGACTGGATTTGGCTGGGTTTTATTAACTGCTTTGGAAGCCTGGAAAAAAAACGACAGGCTCAAGTCAGCCAACTCTCAACTCAAGGCACACTGAATGCCTGAGAGCCTTTGGAGCCAGGGTTGCAGAGAGCCTTATCTCCTACAGCTGAGGAAAACTACCCAAAACAGGCCCGGGATCTAATTGTAAGGTTGGCTGAGCTGCAAAGGAAATAACATACTCAGTCTTGACAATTCTCCTTTATCAAAGTCAGAGCCTTGATAGGAATAGAGTGGGACACTGGGGCCTAAGTTAGTAACAATAGTGTGCATGAAAATGTAAAAAACCAGATTCCCCTCATGTGATGCTGGCAGGAGCAGCTCCTCCTTCCTGCCTGAAGACCCTGCCAAGGCCTCTAGTGAGGCAGATGCCTGCAAGATGATGCTTGACCTCGACATCCTCTTCCAATTAATTCCAGAACAATCATAATTCCAGAACAATACCGGTATTCTCCAAACAAAGAACCAGGTCAGATCTCAACACAGCCTGAGCGGAGAAATGCAACCTCTGTCTGGGAGGAAATGGCTTAGACACAAGGAATTGCAGAACCTGGCTAATATGTACTGTCAGGAACCATGGGAAAATGTGCACGAGTGGATCTTGAGGGTATTGGGCCAGTGGTGGAGGTTGAGAGAATATTAGGCAAGATAAGGGAGAGTTCATTATGGGAGCATTTACCCATGACATGGAGTGAAGGACATCTGAAGCTGGTCCTCATATACTGCTGGGATGGCTACTGAGGCATGGACATGAGTATGGCATACGGTAAATGAGGTGGAGATGGAACTGCAGTGGCATAGTGTTAAGGGAAGGGTTGGAAAGTTCAGGAGGTGTGAATGTTAGAGTGGATTCATCATGTGAGACTGAAGAACCACCTAGCTACGTTCCCCAGGAGGACATCGCCTTCACTAGGGCAATAAAGAATGCACTGGGAAGGGGTGTACCAGCACCCACAAAAAGCTCAGTGATGGCTGCCCACTACAGGCAGGGGTTGACAGTAGGAAACACTGGCATGGAACTGTACATGCTGTTGTCAGTGGGGATGGTGGGATTCTAGAATGGCAGAGGCCATGAATTATTACTTAAATGCCACAGGTGAGATAGACAAGATAGAATGCAACGTAAGGCTGGAGTGGAAATCGGGGTACATTGTAGATCATGGAGTAGTGAGTGACAGCTGGCTAGAGTGTTGTTTGACTTGCAGAACCAAAAAAAAAAAAAATAGAAAAGAGGCAAGCTGGTGAACAGAGGCTGGTGTAGCCTGTCACAATGAGAAAACCATGGTCCCAGATCTAAGTTAATTTACAAATCCAGTGCACAGTGAGCCGGAGGCCAGCTCTCCTTGAGGAAAAGTCCTGCTGCCACAAATATATATGAGCTACAGACCCAGAGTTTTTAAGGACTATTGGATAAAAAGTCTGAGATAAAAAGATAAAAAGCTGAAATAGCTACCAGGGAACCCTAAATGCTATTATCACCCTATGTATGAATGGGGGGCCTTTGGAAACCAGGTGATAATTGGAGTTCTGGCCAAAGTCTGTCTCACAATGGGCCCTGCCTTGGGGTTCTTTCCTCAATCTCCAAATATATATTTGGGATTAATATATTTAGACCCCTGACCTGTGGAGTAAGAGCCATTAGGGGAGGAAGACCTGCATGGAAACCTTTGAAACTGTACCCCCTCCCTGGCCATGCTAGTAAATGATGAGCAACCACTTGAGGAAACAAACCCATCAGTGTCACCATCAAAAACTTGAAAGGAGACACGGCTTATGGGTGTGATCATTACCTTGTTTAATTTACCTTATCCGTCAGACTCCTAAAGAGAGCAGATAGATAGTAGAGGGTGATGGATTGCTTGCTGTTCATTTGTTGTGGCTGCCAGCTGAACGTGGTATCTTTACTGGAAGCCTCTGGCATTGATATGCAGCTATTGCTTTGGAAAGTGCATTCTTCTCAATTTCCATCAGAAAGGGGGATCAAAAGCAGTTCACATTCCTCTGGGATGGACAGTGTTTCTCCTTTACTCTATTGCCTCTAGGCAATGTTTAATCTCCTGCTGTATGTCACAGTATAGTCTAAAAGGGCCTCGATCATCTTGACATTCTGCAGAACATCATGCTAGTCCACTATAATATGATAACATACTGGGTAGATTTGGCGTCAGAAAACGGCAAGTACTCCAGTTGCCCTAGTAAGACTAAGCGTGCCAGAAAGTGGGTGATAAACTCCATGAAGAAGCAGGGGCTTGCCACACTGATCAATTATTTAAAAGATCAATGATGTGGGGCATGCCTACATACTCCTTCTATGATAAAGGATAACTTGTTGTACCTTCTACCCCTCAGCACTGAAACAGAGGCACAGGGTTTAGTAGGCCTCTCTGGGTTTTGGAAGCATATATATTGTGCTTGGTATAGTCCTCCAACCCATTTATCAGGGTTGCCAGTTTCAAGTGGATCCCACACACGAAAGAAGATCCAGTTTCAGGCTTCTATGCAAACTGTGTTGCTACTTTGGCTGTGTATGTGGCAGTTAAGAATACTCTGTGGAGGGGCTGGCCCCGTGGCCGAGTGGTTAAGTTCGCGCGCTCCGCTGCAGGCGGCCCAGTGTTTCCTTGGTTCGAATCCTGGGCGCGGACATGGCACTGCTCATCAGACCACGCTGAGGCAGCGTCCCACATGCCACAACTAGAAGGACCCACAACGAAGAATATACAACTATGTACTGGGGGGCTTTGGGGAGAAAAAGGAAAAAATAAAATCTTTAAAAAAAAAAAAAGAAAAAAAAAAGAATACTCTGTGGAGGGGGCTGGCCCCATGGCCGAGTGGTTGAGTTCGCGTGCTCTGCCGTGGCAGCCCAAGGTTTCGCTGGTTCGGATCCTGGGTGTGGACATAGCACCGCTCATCAGGCCACGCTGAGGCGGCGTCCCATGTGCCACAACTAGAAGGACCCACAACTAAAATATACAACTGTGTACTGGAGGGATTTGGGGAGAAAAAGCAGAAAGAAAGAAAAAATACTCTGTGGAGTCTCTGGCAATCCCAGTAGAAGGTTATAGCACAGCCCCATAGGGTCTGGAGTGAGGCCGTGCTTTCTGCAACAGAGAACTAACAACTCAGGCTCTTGGCATCCTAACGGCTCTAGCAGAGACTGAACACCTGATTATGGGACACAAAGGGACCTAGCAAATGGAGCTCTCTCCTCAGGAGCTGGGCATTGTCAGGTCCACAGAGTCATAAATTCATAGGGCACAACAGTGTTTCATCCTTATTGGAACTGACATCTACTCAGGATGTGGGTTTGCCTTTCCTGCCTGCAGTGTATCCTCCAATACAATCATGCTATGACACAGAGAATATCTTCCATTGTCATACGATCTCATATAACATTGCCTCTAGGACCACTTTCCTGGCAAAGGCAGTGGGGGAATGGGCACCTGACCACGGGATCTACTTATCTTACTATTGTGGGGGACTGGAATTGGCCACCCCAAGATATGTCTCTTTGGCGTGAGGATTATTTTGGGCTGCTTACTTTTAAAAACTGCAGACAGGAAAGAAACTCTGAAAAGTAGAATTTACTTACCCTTTGTTAAGTGACATTTACATTTGTAAAGGAAATCTCCATCTGTAAAGGTATCTCCCTCTCTGTACCAGGAAGAAGGGGGGATGACCTTATCTCTGGAAACTCTTAAACAATTTGGAAGGCAAGGACTTAAATCTGCATAATACCTTTACCCTTGTTTACTGTGCTTTTCTGGTAATCTCCCATAACTGACTCTCCCCACCTCCAACATCCTCCTTTGTCATTACCTGAGGATGGTATTTAAGGTGAGAACTTCAGCCATTTTGGTGAGTTGCTCAGTTTGCCTGAGCCTCTCCCATGTATACATGTTGTAAAGCTTTGTGTAATTTTCTCCTGTTATTCTGTCTCATGTGAATTTAATTCATTTTCCGGCCAGAAGGACCCAGAGTGGGTAGAGGAAATGTCTTCCTCCCCTGCACTATATACTTCAACACCAAAGCAGCCAGCAAATATAGAAGAACAGAGTGGCTCAACTAAGGCACCAGCTATAGGACAGTACCCTGTAGAGTTGAGGTGCTGTCCTCTAGGATGCTTTAACAATGACTGATAGATAAGTGTCCCCTATTGTCAAAATATACAGGTTTGGGGACCAATGGGTAGAAGTAGGATTGCCTTCTCTCACCATCACAATCAGCAACCCACTTGAAGAATTTCTCTTTCCTACAACGTAGGCTCGGCTAGATTAGAGGTTTTGGTTCTTGGGGTCAGGGCGATGCTTTCACCAAGGGACCCAGTGAGGGTCCAGTGAGTTGGAATCTATGACTATCACATGGTCACTTTGGGATCTCTGTGCCAGTGGACAAGCAAGCAAAGAAAGGAGCTATTATGCTGGTGGAGATTATTGACCCTGACTATCATACGGAGTTAAAGCGGAGTATGTCTGGAACCCAAGAGGTTCACTTGAGTGTCACTTTTGGGCCTCATGATAATGGTGAACAGGCAATCGCTGCAACCATGGCCTGAGAAAGAAAAGGCAACTAAAGGCTTGAATTCTTTGATGATCATGGTCTGAGTCATACTACCCAATCTAGAGCAGCTAACCTGCTGGCCAAAGGTGAGGGAAATTTAGAATGTGTGTCGGAGGAGGGAGGGATGAGCCCACATACAGCCTCAGGACCAGCTGCAGTAATTACCGTAGATTAGCCATTTTCAAAGTGTGGTCTCTGACCAGCAGCATCAGCATCACCTGGGAACTTGGTAGAAATGCAGATTCTTGGGCCCCACCCCAGATGTACTGAATCAAAAACTCAGTCTGGTTTAACAAGCCCTCCAGGTGATTCTGATGCACTAGAACTTGAAAACTAATCCTGCTGCGTTAAGTCTTTCCAGGTCCCAACCCATAGAAGGAGATGACTGCAATAGATTGGATTTAACAGCCAGCAAATCTGAGTAGACCCTGGGGTGGGGGTGGGGGTGGGAGTGGGCTGTGCACCACTTCAGATCCTTTTAGCCACATTTCTTCCTCCAGCCCTGAGGCAGTGACCATTTCCATGCAAGTTTGGGCAGCTTCATGCAGGTCCTACTTGACTGCATCTTATCTCAGGCAAATGCTGTGTACCTCTTACTTCTCGCTCCAGGGCTTCTCTGACACTGAGGCATGGGAAGCACAGGGTACCCATTTGGCACTCACACTGCATAATCTTGAAGGACAGGGCAGGTGACACTGTGAGGCCACTCTTAACCAATGGTGAACAGCAGCTGATGGATAAATGTTTTTCCCTTTGTCCCCTGGGCAGACACCTGAGATGTGTTTCATAAGTCTCCTCAGGAGATCCCACAGGACTAAGTGCCAGTCACCTGTAGCACTGGCCAACTGGTAGTGGCTTTCCCTGTTTCTCTCCCCTGCCCTTCACTCCTGCTCCCAAGGACCACTTCCCCATAAACTACTCTATAGGGAGCCTTTGTCTTAGGCTCTCTTTGGGAGGAAGCTAGTCTAAAATCCTTCTTGGCCTGCTTTTCAAGAGTCACTCTTGCTTCTCATTCAGATCTCAGATTGTCATCTACTCAAAGTGGCCTTGTCTAATGATCTAATGCAAAGTAGCAAGACTCTAATATCAGATCACCCTATCTGAACTCTCTGCATAGCACCTATCACTATCTAATATTTTTCTTAAAAAATATTTTCTTGTGTCAGAGCCTTTGTCCAGTCTTAGGATATCCTACTCAGGAAAGGAAGGACCCGGCCTATTTCATTCTTTGCTCTTTCCCTGGCACCTTAAAAAGTGCCTGGCACATAGTAGGCACTGCATAGATATTTCTTGATTAAACGGATGAATGCTAGAGTCTGTGAACGGGATAGCAAATCAAGCCAGAATCTGAGCTAACAGACACCTTTGGGGAAAAAATGCATATCTTAAATTAAAATTTATTTAAAAATTACAAAAATGTCTCCACCCAAGTTGTCCTTGAAAAAGTTTAAAAGCAGCAACAATGATCTTGGTTAATTACCAGCAACCTAATGCAATTTATAAAATTGAACAAAATTTAGATGTGTGTCTTATGCCTCTGTAGACACGAGACCCTTTCTTTAGGTCCCTTTCTTTAGGGTCTGGAAGTATCATTATTGGGACACTTTCCAAAGCCTTTTTCCTTTGGACTCTGTGTAAAACGATTCGATAGACCCCTGTGATGGAGCTTCGGGCATCTCTCCCTTGGTTATTCCGAATATGCTCTTCTGTAATACCCAAATGTTCTAAAGTGCTTTTGACCTCATTTTCTTCTTCTTTGAGGGTGCTGGTTTCTGACAAGTGTTTGGGATCTAGCTGGAAAGGTTCCAAAGGAGTGGGATACGGCACCCCTTGCATCCATTCATTGTTCATGATGGAGTCGATCCCGTACCTCTCGGTGGGCGTGGGCTGCAGGACGCCCCGGATGAGGCGGAGGCAGGGCGCCGACACGTGCGGAGGCACGCTGTACGTGCCCTCCAGGATGCTCTTCTTCAGTTTGGCTACCGTCTCTGCTCGAAATGGCATGGTGCCTGTCACCATAAAGTACAGAAGCACTCCCAAGGCCCAGATATCCACATAGACGCCGACGTAATGCTCGTCTCGGAAAAGTTCGGGTGCAGCGTAGGGAGGAGACCCACAGAAGGTATTCAGCATTTCACCTTTTTTACTCACTGTGCTGAATCCAAAATCGCCCACTTTCACGCAAGTATTACTGGTATAGAATACATTTTCTGCTTTCAGATCTCTATGAATAATTTGGTTTTCATGCTGTGAAAGAAGACAGGGAAAAATCATAATTCTGAAAGTAAAATACCAACACAAATGCATCAGTTGCTCTGAAATGGTGGGATGATGATGCCGTAATAACCAAATTCAGTGTAGATCAACTTACATCATGTCAGCCAACAGCAAGAGCTGCCCTGTCCTAACCTTGAGCCAAACGCAACCCACTCCCCCGCCCCACCCCCCCCCAATAGACCAAAGGTTCTATTCTGTCGGCTGAGGGTTGAAGCCTGTTTCACACATGTGGATTCAGGAATTAACACCAGAAATCAGACCCAGATCTTATGAAACTACATAATGAAGCAGTAATCCTTCGTTTTTGAGGCCATATATGAGACTTTCTGGCTGAGCAATTTCTTAACTAGGGCCAACACTGAGAAGGCTTGGAGTCCTCTGTCAACTTTCTAGCCATGCTCCTTTGGGTGGGCTCCTTTTAATTCTTTATAGAGTTTAGTAGAAGGAAGATGGCTATTATTTGGCAAGGTTCTAGCAGCAGGTCCCGCTGTGGGTTGTGAGCACATGCCCCACCCCCAACCCTTGCATTCTGGATCCAGACAGATAATCTTGAGGACCCTTGACTTGTTCAGTCCCAAGGGCTCTTGGGAAATGGTTTAATGTTACTTTTCCCCCATGGGTCTTCTGGGGTAAGATTCCAAGCTTTGGAGCTTGACAACTTGGTTAATTCTGGGTCCAACTATACCAGCTATGTAAGGTGTGTATCAGTTTCTTTCTTTGTAAAATAGGATGCTGCTAACCACCTCCTAAGGCTGTTGTGAGAACTGTATGTGATGCTGCATCTGCAGTGTTTAGCATGGTCCAGGCACATAGTGAACTCACTCAATACAATTAGGATCTATGTCTGTGATTCACTCTTCCTCCTTTCAGAGACCAGAGAGCTGGGAGAAATGTCAGAGTGCGAGCTTCAGAGGACTCAGCTGGCACCCTCTACTGCTGGATTCTCTTCTGCTCTCCCACTAGATTTCTTTTCCAACTAGAATGTGGAAACTCTTTGCCCATCTGTCCTATTGCTTGGTATGGGTCTGGCTTATTCCCTGGCCCTGGGAAAGGACAGCACAGCACAGGACCGCTTAACTGACAACTGGTGGTGGTACCCTAGGTCTGAAACATCCACTCCCCTTGCAATCACGTTCTTCTATCTCACTCACTTCTTTTTCCTACCCCTCTCCCTTCTGACTGCTGTCTTGGGCCCCCAGGGTCACTGATTCCTCTGCTAATAATTTGGCCAGGAGGTCACTGACCCCAGTTCTTGCCCCACAACATCCAGGTAGAGAAGCAAACCAGAAACAGCCTCTCAACTAATATGGACTGCAGACAAGCATCTCTTTCCTGCCAAGTGGACTGAGATCTGGATAGAGAGAGTGGTCCTAACTTTTGCACTAACAGAACAGTAAAAGTGGTAGTCAGGTCTGCAAGTCACATTCCTCTTGCATGCCCAGCAATACGACCAATGCTAGAGAGGGCATAGATGAACCAATTCTTGGGGGAACTAGGGAGTGTGCTTTAAGGAGTCAATTTATCGAAAGAAATAATCAGAGAACTAAAATAAGAATGACATAATCCAGTGTTAATCTGCTGAACACACAGGCAGCAAGAGGTAGAGGAGTCCACCAATGGCTGTGAGCTGATGAGAGACTCCAGAAAGTTTCAGAGAGAGACAGAACTGAGCAGGGATAGCATTTGAAATGTGAGGCATGACAAGAGCGGAAAGGGCATTCTAGCCACAGAGTTAGGAAGGCAAAGCCAAGAAGCAGCAAGAAGCCAGCTCTGCGGGTAGTGGAAGAGGGGGTTGGAGAAACAGGTGTGGCCACGGAGTGGGTGATGGTTATCTTGCTGCTCAGAGGTACTCCTGCCAACTTCCACAGAAGTCAGGAGGCTGCCATGTAACGGGAGATCCCTGGGCATTGTTTCCAAGGCAGGGAACACAATCCTAGCCAGACTTCTGACGCTCACAGAAGGGACTACTGTCAGCCTTTGTAGGACTAAAACGCTCTGGGATGCTTAGATGACGGTAAACTAAAGCCCCACCCTCGTACTGTGGGCAGAATGCGAGCAAAACTCTCACTCCTGTCCCCACTCACCATGTGCTTCACGGCAGACACGATCTGGGAGAAGATGAGCTTGCTTTCTGGTTCTGAGAACTTCCCTTCAGTGCTAATCTTCCCAAAGAGCTCACCACCCCCTGCATACTCCATCACCAGGTGGAGCTTGGATAAGGTCTCCACGACTTCGTAAAGGCGGATGATGTTGGGATGGTGCAGTTTTTCCATGCTGGAGATTTCACGGGATAGTAGCCTTTGGGTTTTCTGGTCTAACTTGGTCTTGTCCAGGATCTTAATGGCCACCTTTTCTGGAAAAAAAAAACAATCAAAGTATATGTCAGATTTCCTAGGAGCATAGATATTTATAACCGGAATGGACCTAGATTAGCCCCTTTATTTTACTAGACTCGGAGGCTAAGTGGCTGTTTCCAAGCTCGGAGAGCCCATCAGCGGTAATGACAGAGAGCAATCCTTGAGTTCAACATCAGTGCTGGTCCCGTGGATCAGTGTGAGTCTACCACGCACAGGTTTTGATGCCAACTCCTGCCTCTCAAGGAGGTTTTAGTTTGATGATCTTTATCCAGTTTTCTGGATAAAGTTAAAGCTCCTTTACTGAGCTGAGAAAGCCCCTCTGGATCAGGCCCAGCTCCCTCTTCAGCCTCATAGTCCGTCACTCCTGTTCCTGGTCTCTACCTCTCTGTGCACCCTTTAGACCAACCGTTACAGAACTTTCTGTGGTTCTCTGAAAATGGACTGAACATTCCCACCTGGGACCTTCCCTCTACCTGGATCATCTCCTCTCTCTGGCTCATCACTCCTTCCCTGTTCTTTACTCAGTTAACTCCAGATGATCCTTCAAGGTTAGCCTCAGAACCAGCCTCTTCAGGAAGCCTTTTATGACACTTGTCCCAGAAAGATCATGATATCCAAATTCTGTGTATGCTCTGTACTGTCATCTCAGCACACTGGCCTGTAAATGTTCACTCCTCACCTGTCTTGGCCTCCTCCCCCCTTCCCTGTGGCTGTGTTTTATCTGACTTTGTCAGGGCCTGGCACATAATGTAACAGCACGGGACACACCAGTACTGAATGTGTGTGAAGTGTTGGTGACGGCATGAGGAGACCAGCACTGCAATGGGCTGCTGGTGGGAGGATTAATTGGTACAGAGGTTCTGGACTGTAGTTTGCTATTAGACATTGAGAGCCTTTTGACTCAGCCATTTCACTTTTGGCAATTAATCTTAAAGAAATAATCTCACACATGCACAAGACTGCATGTGTAAGAATATCTTTGTGATACGGGGAACAGCTTAAGCATCCAGCAAGAGAGATTGTTAAAGTAAAGTGGGGTTCGTCTCTCTCTAAAATGGTACACCATGCAGCTATCAAAATAATGATGTTGATCTTTATTTATTGACATGAAAAGATGCTCAATATAGAAGAAGTGAGGAAAAATACAAATATACATTTGCATAGAAAAAAAATCTGGCAAGATATTCACCAAAATGTTTAGAATAGTTCTTTTATCAATAGGGGGATCATGGATGGCTTTCTTTTAAATTTTTCTTGCTTGTCTGTATTTTCTAATTTTCCTACAATTAATTATACAACCTAATTAAACAATTAATATAGGTTGTGTAATAAAAAATAGTTAACATTTGAAAACGAATGCACCTCTACTCCAAAATAAAACTTCATTCGTGTTTTGGTTCAAACTGGACCAGACTTTCTCTTAGATAAGAAAGAATTTACCAGGCGAGTAAATGGGGAGAGCAGATCGCAGGGCACCTGTTTGACCTACTTTCAAAACAACTGCTTTGAAGATCTTTGCCTCTGTGATTCCCCCATGAAAACAGATGCCACTGGTTTAAAATAGCAGTGTTATTGGTATATTAAAGCAGGTCCATTAGGGCTTCTGGAATGGAAAGAGGCAGGGTTCGCTGGTGTCTGATGTGGCCACACTTACTCTGGTGGTGGCAGTGTTAGGAGAGGAGGAGGCAAGCCATAAACAGGCAGAACCCTCCAGGCTTGTGAGAAACCGTGGAGGACGATCGACCCCAGCGGATGGACCTCCACTGCCCAGCCTCCGGACATTCTTCCTCCCCAGTGGCGTCTTTTCTGCTGTTCAGTCTTTAGGATTAAGATTCCCTTCAGCTGCTTACCTGAAACAGAAACTTCTGGTTTTGTGTGTGAGTGAGCTCTTATTTTAAGAGCTAAAATAATGAATTCCATCCTTTACTCTGGCAGATTGCCTGTAGCAGAGGCCACTTCTCCTCCTCTGTCTCCCTCCAGCACTGACCCAGACTTCTGTTAAGGTGCGTGTCCCTCTCTGCTGCCCTCTCTGACCTACAGCAACTGCTCACACCATTCCCCACATTGCAAGCACCCAAGAATCATCAGGTCATGGTGCAGGTCAGGCTGCTGTCACAAACCTCCCTTTAGCACATCCTAGTTTTATGTTATTTTTTTATATATATATATTATATTTGAGTGGCAGCCCTCCCAGGACTGGGTCCAGAGTGAGGCAGGAGAGGAGTGGTGAGAGGGAGAGCTTCCTTGGTTCTGCACCCCACGCGCCTTGACGGCCTCACTCTAGTCCCAACCTGTGTCCTCCACTTTGTGTTAAATCAGATTGTAGGCGTGCCTCGTGACATGAATGTATAATCATATATGACATTTAAAAAGCATTGGTATTCCAAATTGTCACTAAGTGGTAGAAACTGCTGTCCCTTGAAGAACCAGGTCTCTCAATCCACTCTTTCAACAAATGCTCAGTGAGTACCTACTATGCACCAGGCGATGAAAAAGACAGACGCTATTCCCACAGTCCAGGGAGCACGAAGGACTTTGCGAAAAGCCGTATTACAAGTGTGCTCATGTTAGGAAAGGATACAGACAGGAGGACGGAAAGGCCTCTCTGGGCGAGGACACAAGTTATGAGCAGGAGGTGAGGAGGGAGCCCCTACACTGGGCAGTGGGCAGTGAGAACGGCATGTGTTCCGGGCTTGGGCAAGACGTAACATTTGTGTTTGAGGACCTGAAAGGAGCCCACTCTGATGGGCACAGAGAAGGAGGGGAGATGGTCCCAAACCAGCCTGGAGCGGCAGGCAGGGGTCAGACAATGCAGGGCCTCCAACAGCCTTGGAGGCTGTCTTAAGAAATGTAGCCTCTATCTTTAGGGCAGTGGGAAGACATTACAAGGTTTTAAGGGAAAGTGTCATAATCTGATTTCCATTTTAGAAGGAACACTCTGGCTGCAGTGTAGGACATGATAGAAGAGGAACAAGCCCCAGAGCAGGGGCGTGGTTTAGGAGGTGATTACAGCAATCCTGAGACAGGACTCTCTTGGTAGTGGCAGGGGAGAAAGAGAGAAGTGGACAAATTTGAGAAGTAAACCTCCCCTTTCTCCAAATCTGGTGAAGAGTCTGACATGGGTCCCACCTAGTGGGCAACACATGCTTTAAAGCAGGACTTACAAATTCAAATGTCTCTAGAGGCCAGGGTGGTAATCAGGTGGCAAGTGATGCAATAGGCAGTAGTGAGGACTGTGGAGTCCTGAGGAGTACATGTCCCAGTGCAAAGGGGCAGCTGCTCCTCAACACCAGACAGTTGTTACTGTCTTGCATGTAGGCTCAGTGTTGCCAAATCTGATTTTTTCAAGAGAAGCCAGACATCTGAATTTTTTTTTTTAAGGAAGATTAGCCCTGAGCTAATGGCTGCCTATCCCCCTCTTTTTGCTGAGGAAGACTGGCCCTGAGCTAACATCTGTGCCCATCTTCCTCTACTTTATATGTGGGACACCTACCACAGCATGGCTTGCCATGCAGTGCCATGTCTGCACCCGGGATCCAACCAGCGAACCCTGGGCCGCTGAAGCGGATCGTGGGAGCTTAACCGCTGCACCACCGGGCCAGCCCCCAGTCTATACACTTTTTTGATTGGCTTCCTTTATCAATAGAATAGTTTTGAGCACTACTCTATGTATATTTATTTATAAATTATATGCATGTGCTAATAACATATGCATTTTAAATATACATAATCATAGAAATTAAAAAGATATAATTACATATAAATATAAATGGAAATGCCAGTATTCTTCCCTCATCCCAGTGAATCATCTTGGGCACCCCCTAGGGTATGTGTACCCTACTTTGGAGACCACTCAGGGTCACCAATGACCTCCAAGTTGCTAAAGCCAGCGATCAGTTCATAGGCTTCAGATCCTGAGGCCGGGATTCAAGTGCAAGTAGTTTATGAGGGTGGTGACCCCAGGAAATACTGGTAGAAGGATGAGGAAGTGAGAGAGGAAAGGGAAGATGGACAATAAAGCATGTGTTACTAAGCAAGTTACCAGTTAATCCTGCTAGGAGTTATCATGCCTAAGTTTTATCATGGGAAGGCTGAGAGAGCTGGGGTATTTATACATCAACTACTGCCAGTAACTAGTTGTTAGCTGCTCCTGGGGGACGTTAATTCCCCTGTATTTCTGGCCTCCCATGCATACAGGAAGAGCAGGCTCCAGTAACTAGAGAAAGCCCAGAGGCAAAGAGATGGAGAGACTGGCATTTGAAGGCCAGGCCTGCATGCACTGAAATGCTAAGGCCCAAGGAGACACGAGTGAGGCACCAACAGCCTCTGCCATATATGTGTAATAGGTGTGTAATAGGCATGTTCAATACTGTGCTCTTGATCTCCTCCCAACCCCAAATCTGCTCTTCCTATAGTCTTCTCAACTTCAGTAAATGAAGGCTCTATTCTTGCCATTGTCCAGAACAAAACATTGAGTATTTGACTCTTTTCTATTATACTCCACTTTCAATCTATCAGCAAGTCCTGTTATTTCTATCTTCTAAATATAGCCAGAATCCAGCCACTTCTCAGCATTCCGTGGCTTCCTTCCTGGTCCAAGCCACCACTGTCTCTTGTCTGGATTATTGCAATGGGCTCCTAACTGATATCTCATTTTCTGCCTTTGACCCCTTGCAGTCTATTTTCAACAGAGCAGCCAGGGTGATCCTATTAAAGGATAAGCCAGATCGTGTCATTTCTCTGCTCCCTCCGAGGGCTCCAGTTTCACTCACAGGAAAAGCCAAAGTCCTCACTATGACATATTGGCCTGACATGGTCTGGGCCCTGCTACTGTCTGCCCTCATCCCCCTCAGCCATGTCTGGAGTACTACAGGCCCGCGCCCACCTTGGTGCGCATATGCTTGCGTCTCCCTCTGCCTGACCGCTTTCCCCATAGAAAAGCAGCAGCTGTGGCCAGCTCCCTCGTTTCTTTCAGTTCAGTGATTACCTCCTCAGTAAGGCTATCCCTGCCAACTTATCCAAAGCTGCGGCCCTCACTGCTGCCTGTCCCCGCTCCTGCTCTGTTTTCCTTCTCATCACTTATCCCTACATAACAGAATATTTTACTGACTTATTTTTGTTTGTCTCTTCCCGCTAGAATATAAGCTCCATAGGACAGAGATTGTTGTCTGTTGGGTAAAGTGCTGTATTTCCAGTCCCTAAAAGAGTGCCTGCTACATAGTAGGTGCTCAACAAGTATATGTTGAATGAATAATCTCATTTAATCCTCACAAGAACCCAGGATAAATATTATCATTGCAGTGTACATTCAGTTTGGCACCTGGCATCTTCATTGACTATCGCGTCCCAGGCATCTTCCACGTTACCACAGACTCTTCATAATCATGATTTTTTTTTAAACTTCTCTTATTTTTTTTTTCTTTTTCTCCCCAAAGCCCCCCGGCACATAGTTGTATATTCTAGTTGTGAGTGCTTCTCGTTGTGCTCTGTGGGATGCTGCCTCAGCATGGCCTGATGAGTGGTGCCATGTCCACGCCCAGGATCCGATTTTTAATCATGATTTTTAATGGCTGTGTAACTTTCTATCCAGTGTACATGCTTTAATTTACTTGACCATTCCTATATCACTGGGTCATAGAAACTATTTCTAGTCCTTTGCACTATAAATAACACCAAAATGAACATTTTTGGTTATAGTATTTCTAATATTGGACTTATTTTTAAGATGGATTCACCAAAGCCACTAACTAAGCATTTTTAAAATAGGAAAACAATTTTAATTGCTGTTTTAATGAATATGTTTAAAAGGAGGGATCAATTTTTAAAATCAGTGGGCCTTCTCTATTAAACTTTACTAGAAAGTGAGTTCCTCTGAGAAGATTACAGCACAGAGAACTCACCAGTGAGTACTGCCATCCATTGCTCTCCCTCCAATATCTCTTCCCCACCACTACTGGATTTTCATGAGAAATTAGTGTACTAACTTAATTCCCCAAGTATTTGTTGAGTGTTTATTATAACGCATGTGGGGGAACTCGAAGGATCAATACGATACAATGTCTGACACCAAGAAACTTGTAATCAGGACTTCCAACACTGTCCCTAAACCCTGGATTTGTTAAGCCCCACATTTTCATATCTCATTCATACTTTCTCTTGGGCTCCAGGATGGCTATTGGACTCATTTACTTCATGACCTCCATATCTTTACTCTCAATTCCATTTCTTCTCTTGTATTCGCTCTTCCCTGCTGACTCATTAAAGCTGGAAACCTGGGAGTCGTCTTCACTTCTTCCTTTCCCTGTCCCCTCCTGCTCTCCCCCATGCAGTTGATCACAAGATTTTCCAATATTCTAAAAGATTTTTCAAATGCATCCCCTTCTCTCCATCCTCACTGTCACTTCCTTAGTTGAGATGGACATCGTCATTCATCTGGACCATCAGACTAATATTTTATTCTAACTTTCCTGACTCTTCAACTTCAATTCACTTTCCTCACTGAAATCAAATCATATTAATGACCTGTATTAATTGCTTGCTTAAAGCTCTTCAATGGCTCCTGATTCCTAAATGACAAAATCCAGATATGTAAGATTCTCCATGATCTAGCCCCTGCCTACATCACCCACCATATATCCCACCACTCTGTAGGTGCATTCCATGCCCCAGCCTCGCTGAATTACTTTTAAATCCCCAGTACCCCCCACACTGGCTCACACCTCCATGCGCCTTACATCCTCTCTCTCTGCCTGGAATTCCCTTTCCCCTGTGACCTGTATAACTTTTTCTCAAACCTCGAGACCTAATGCAAGTCTTTCCTGGCCAACTGACCCTTTCCTGACACCCTTGGGTACAACTGAGCATGCCCTTTGGGCCTTACTCTGTGACAGCACTTACCATTTGTTTCCTGTCTCCATTACCTACTGTGAGTTCCCATCAGGCAAGAACTGTATCTTATTCATCCCTCTAAGGCCCAGAACAACTTATGGGCACAGGAGAGTTTATTGTATTAAAAAAAAAAAAAGAGGGAATGAATGAACCGATGAATAAATAAAGAGAAAAGAAGAAAGGGTTCTAGAAACATGAGACTAGAGTAACAGAAAGAAAGACCAGGGAAGAAAAGGTCAGGAAGGGCAGCAACAGAGAAAGGGATGGGCATCCATGGCCTCTTTTACTTTTGTTTGTGACAACAGATGGGACATAAAATATTTAGAAGCCCAGTGCATCATCTCTTTTGAAAAATTTCTAATCAGCCTAAAAGGGGACTCATGACAGCTCAGCCTGCCCTATCAGCTTGCAAGGCCAGAGGGAATCTGAGCTGTTAGCTATAAAAATAAAGTCCAGTCAGCGGGGGGCCTTTACTGGAGCCTACTTTCTAGAGATCCAGAGCAGCTGGTGCCTTTTTAAAAACTACTGTCCTAGGAGCTGCCCCTGGTACTGAAACCCACTGCTTTCCTGGGACTCTCCTCCATTGTCTTACCCAGACTGTTTACATTTCCTAGAAAAGCTGATGACAATTTGGGGCAAGTTGACTTTTTAGGGGGACCATATTTGTACAAATCACTGTTCCTACTATGTAATCTGACATGGCCCGGCAATGGGACAGGGTACTAGAAATCCCCAGAAGGCTTTCTAAACCACTCACAGTAAATGTCCTTCCTCTTCCAGAGGTAAAGATTTTAGAGGAACGTTCCTTCTTTCTTTCCATTCCAGTCAGCTCAGGGTAGCCAAATGTCCTCCCTCCTTTTCACAGTCTCTTAGTCTTGACTCTGCCATCCTCCCCCAAGATTCCATTTCTCAACACCTGAGCGGCTGTGCTCTTTCTTCATCCCCTCCCATCGATTTGCATCTGGGTTCTCCCCTCCTTCACACTTCTCAGTTCGTTTCGTTCTCACCTTTCTACTCTTTCCTTGACTAAGGGGCTCACTGAAGGGTAGAAGCCCAGAAGAGAGATGAGGATGGTTCTAGGACTAGGCCATTACAGGATGGACCTGCAAGTCAGGAGGTGAAGTCTGGGATTCATTTTTCTGTTGCAGCCTTCTACTGTGCTCAAGTTACCTGCCATTATGTTTTCTGGCTTGTTTAAACTTGCTTCTTGGACTGAGCTTTCCACTGCCTTGCTTTCGGCCTTCCCCTTCTCTTTCACACACACCATCCCACAACCAGAGGGGACATTATACGTTTGACAATAGGGCTACTCTGTGGCAGGTTAGGAGGGAGGGGAGCATGTCAGTGAGGCCACAGGGAAATGCCATGTTCTCTGAAACTCAAGGGACTACAATTAAGTTAATTTTGTAATACCACAGACAAGAAGCCTTTGGCCTTCAAGAAGAAAGTCACTGTGTAAATACCAGTTGTTGTTGTTGCCCCTTTTTATTCTGTCCTCTTCATATAATAGCCTGTCTACAGAATTAGACACTTTCTTTCTCCTGGCTTGTGGTGATCGCTCTGCTTAGCTGGTTATAGTCTCTATGGTAGAAATGTCCATCAATTTGCTGCTCTGTGTACTCCCCCTTCTCTGAGACACTTCTGTGGACCTCAGGCTCTGCCTAGAGAGCAGTGGGCCATGTGACCCTAAGGGCTGCAGCTGACTTGACACAGGCATGCGTTTGACTCAGGGGTGGCCCATCACCACCTGGCCAATGAGCAAGCATATTCTCTGTCTTTAAAATTTAATCTGGAACAGAATGAAACTAGTGAGATGGACATGGCAATAAAGCTGAGAGATTAAGTAGATATGGGACTGGCAACAGCCACTCTTGGTCAAGTGCCTTCTGATGACTAAGAGAGAAAGTTACTCTGTAGAAAGCAGTGTGAAGATGGAACTCTTTCATCAAGGGAAGTAGAAATGAGAAACCACATGGCCCCAGAGAAAGACATAGAGAGAGTATTATCTTGAAATCTGGCTCTGCTTCCTTGCTGTGGGCCCACAGAATTCCCCTGTACACAATTCACCCCTTTCAGTGTGAGCTAACTTCAGTTGGCTTCTGTTCCGTGAACTGAGTGATCTGTGACTCAAACAGGCCTACAGGACCTCGTCTTTTTTGAAAGCAGATGAGTAATAGGATTTAATGAAGACTTACTGTGTGCTCTGTCTCGGCTCATGGTAGATATTCAATATATTATATTTTGAAAATCTGCTCCTCCCAGGAATCCTATGCAGCTGATATATTTCCCTCATGTATACACGAGGGAATTGAGGCCCAGAATGGTAAAATAACTTGTCCAGGGTCAAACAGCTAGAGAAAAAAGAATTGGAACTCCAACCAGGCCTGGCTGACTCCAAAGCTAACATCTTCCCACAATATTGCACTGTCTTCTGCCCCTTAAGACCCGGCAGCAGCTCTCCCTTATCCGCTGTCTGAACAGGGAGAAGGTCAGGCAGGAAGTAGGCTGCAAGAAGAGCCCCTGCTGCTTCCCTGAGTCTGGGTGATATACTCTCCTGCTCCCTGTTGTTTCCTGTTTCCTCAGCCCTTCTGCAGGCATTTTGAGGGCAGGACCCCTCCTTGGGAGTATTGTCACGAAGGAGAGGGATGGTCTGTGAGTGAGCCGGGGTCTGGCTGGGGTCTGCTGTTGGAGAAGGCAGTGGTACCCATTTTGCTAGCTGGTCCAGGGCACAGAGTGGAAGACTTGTCTCCTCCACACTGCAGCAAAATCCTGAAGTGGCTTGGTGGAGTGAAAAGAAAGCTGAGTTCTAAACCTGCCTCTGCCATGACCTTGGGGTAGCAAACACTGGGCCTCTGTTTCCTCATTTGTAAAATACAGGAGAACTAGATGAGGTCAGTGTTTCCCAAAGTGGAACCTTTAACACTCACAGGGCCAGAACGATTCTAGTGCATGGAAACAGCCTTAAATAGCCCTGATTCACGGCATCCAAACCCTATTCCCGTTTCAGTCCTCCTTTCCTTCTCCTAATTAAGGCAAAGAGAAAGTCTCAGATTGGTTGTTGGCTCGTTTTAAATTACCTTCTATTACTTGGTAATTTCCCTTCAAGATTTTTAGAAAGTTTCCAGGAGAGTAGATTTTAAAGGTTCTCACCACAAACAAAAAATTGGAATTACGTGAGGTGATAGATGTGTTAACCAGCCTTATTGTGGTAATCATTTTGCAATATGCACATATATAAAATCACTATGTTGTGCACCTTAAACTCATACATTGTTATATGTCAATTATATCTCAATAAAGCTGGAAAAATAAATAAATAATAAAACTTTTCAATTTGTTTGCATTTTATTTATTTTTACCATTACCTTCTATTCATAGCAAGTGATGTTGGTTTTTCATTATTTTAGTAATGTAACATTTCCTTTTGAAATGTTTATTTAAGTAAAAAGTAGAGTTGTACCAATGATAGTTACCATTCATTGAGGGGCCACTATGTGCCATGTACTTCACATATGTTATTTCTAATTTTCCCAATACATCTAAGAGAAGGATCATTATCTCTGTTTTACAGCTGAAGCGACTGAGGAGCAAGGAGGCTGAGTAAGATGCAAGAAGTCAGATGTCTAGTAGGTGACAATAAGGATTTGAAACAAATTTGTCTGGTTCTGAAGTCTGTGTTCTTTCCACTGCCCCACCCTGCTTCCTCTCCAGTGGAATCTAACATCTGGACCCACAGTCAGGAAATAGCTCCAAGTTGGCCACTCCAGCAGCCTTTGTGCAGACTTTCACTGCTGTGGCCTCTCTGCTGCACTGGATGCTCTCTCCTTCCTGAATTCCTCTCCCCTTTGCCTTTATCCAACTTCTCTCCCCTTCGTCATCATGCCTTCTGTCTCATTTCCGGCCCCTCGTCTCCCTATGCATTTTATCTTTTGTCTTTCATTTTTGCTCTAGACCGTTGAAAAGCAACTTCTGCCTCAATTAGATTTGAGTTACAGCACTACGTCTACTTTTACAAGTAAAGTAAGCACTGCTACTGGCTGCATTTTATCAGTGAGGGCTCCGAGGCTCAGAGGAGGACTATAATTTACCCAGGTAAGTAAGATGAGTAGCTGATGTGAAGACATGAACCCAGACACTCAGGCTCGGAGCAAGATGGAAAAGGACTTGGAGCTCCAGTGGCTCGGGAGCATGTGTGCACGCGTGTGTGTGCATGTGCGTATGTGTGTGGGGTCTGTGGTACTTTTTCTATAGGGGTCAAACATAGGGATGGGAAGGGCATGGGATTGGGAATTGGAGGGGAAAGAGAAGAAAAGACAAGTCTAACATAAGAAAAGAGCAGCCTTGAAGACACGGTGGTAGGCTGCATCCAAGGAGAGAAAATGTCAGTACGGGACTCACAGGGAGAGGGGAGAGCCAAAGGCCTTTAGAAAGTCAGTAAATTACACTGAGTTGCAAGCTTTCTTTTTCTGTCTCGTAACTCCCTTCTGATAATCTTCATGCTGTAACCAAGTAGAGGTAACTTGGGGAAGTGCCCACTCTGGGTTAGGGCAGCAAAGAGCTGCTGGGCTCTCAGCACAGTTCCTCCCAGAGGCCAGAGTGGTGGGCACTGCTGGTCTAGAAGCCAGAGTGCCCAGTAGCCAAGTGTGGGTCTTTGGTAAAGAGCAAGGAGCCAAGCAACAAGGAGAAATAGTACAGAGTAGACTGAAGGAGAGGAGGTCCTGAGGTCAAGTCTCTTTTCTCGAAATTTAACAGAAATAGCAGGGGCCAGCCCTGGCGGCCAAGCGGTTAAGTTTGCACACTCTGCTTTGGGGGCCTAGGGTTTCACTGGTTCGGCTCCTGGGCATGGACTTAGCACCGCTCATCAAGCTGTGCTGAGACGGCCTCCCACGTACCAGAACTAGAAAGACCTACAACTAGAATATACAATTATGTACAGGGGGTCTGGGCCAGTGGGCTTTGGGGAGAAGAAGGAAAAAAAAAAAGATTGGCAACCAATGTTAGCTCAAGGTCAATCTTTAAAAAAAAAAATATCAGAAGTAGCAGCCTCCGGTAAGGAGGGGAAACAGGACCCTGCGGTCCACTGATAGTGGCAATCGGGGAGGTCTTCCGTGCCATTCTGTGCCATTGCTAATGACACAAACGCAGAAGTTATAAATAAGGATTTGCCTTGGAATCAAGCCACACTCCACTTCACCTTTCCAAGGTCTAATTGGAGAGGACAGATTCCCCTCAATGTTTGAGTGAGTTCATCCACATGGCACAGTGGGAGAGTTTTTGGAGTCAAAATCATCTCAGATGGAACTGCTGACACCACGTTTAACTTCTTTGGATCTTACTTTCTCTATTTGTAAAATGAAAATGTTGACCTCACACCGTCACTGTGAAATGCCGGGATAACAATGGATGGCAGCTGGCACGGGGCTTGTGCCTAGCAGGGGCTCAGAGTGTCTCCTCACTTGTTCCCTTGGCCCCTTACTCCTAAACCATCCCCAGACTAGGTCCCAATGCCACGGGGATGACCCTTGGGAGGTCAGATCCTACCTTTGGTTAGGGAGTGAATCCCGAGCTTGACTTGGGAAAAGTTCCCACTTCCGATTTCCCCTCGGATTCGGTAGAAGCCAATCCGTTTCCCCAGTGTGATCTCTCTCACCACCTTCTCATCTTGGGACATGTCCTGTGTCATCTTCTCGAAGGGTGTCAGCTGGCGAGGCTGTCCGTCCTCATCCTCCTTGCTGCACTCTGTCTGACAGCCACTCTCCACGCTCTCCCGCCGATCCCATCTGGCATAATGGGGGTTCAGCAGACTGCCTCCATTCACATACACTGCAGTCATCGTCCACACGGGCTCACGTCTCCATCTCAGCAAAGGGGCACCGATCAAGGGCAGGTTGGGGAGGAGCGGAAGAGGCTGGTGGGTGGGAGATAGGAGTTAAGGACTGCCAGAGCCCTGTGTCCGTGAGAGCTGGCCTGCAGAGCTGGGCAAAGACTCCTTGGTGAGCAACTCCCTTCTTGGCTTCAATCAGAGGAGGACAGAGGCAAAGGGGCCAGCAGAGTGAACCGAGCCAAGCCAAAAACTGCCCACCTCACTGGAGACATTTCACAGCTTCCTTCATGTTGAACTTCCCAGCTCCCACTATGCAATCAGACACACATGCATTTCCCACAGCCACTTTCCTGAGCAGGCTCCAGGAACTCTCTGGCTGGCCGTGCAGCCTGATGCTCCGTGGTAGGCGGCTGTGTCCCAGAACAAAGGGTCCGGTTTGCTATTTCCTTTGATGGCCAGAGAATCTTTCACTCTGGTATGTAAAAGCCCCAAGGAGGCCCCCAGGTCCCTGCTGCTGGTGCTCATCTCGGCCCTTCTTCATTTTGCACTTCTCCTGCTGTCAAATTGCAGGGCCCCAGAGACCTAATAATCTGGACAGCAGGAAAGCAGAAACTTGCAAATCAGCCTTCTGGTCACATGGGAAGTCAGAGAAGGATTAAATCCTTGCAATGTCACTTTAGCCGACCTTTATTTAGATGAGCCTTCTTCTAAGCTGTGAGCTGTCTCAAAAATTGGGCAGGTGCTGGGTCATTCCTAAGCACAGACAGTAAGAAAGTTTATTAGCTCAGCTAATGTACTGTACAGGATTTACAATGAACGTGAAACTGCTTTATAAGCATTCATCTAAAAGCATTATGTAATTTAAGTTATGACTCATCTCAGTCGTAGATGCTTGTTTATATATGATTTAGTAAGAAGAAAATGTACACTCACACTCCTCAATCTACATTTTAGAAAAGCTCTCACATCCTGTAAATATTTCTAGCAAAACAATCTTTCTATTTCTTGATGTTTGGGAAAATATGCATGTTGCCTTGGGTTGCTTTAAAGCCAGATTTTTTGAATAATATGATAGTAATGATTATAAAGATTTCAGTTTTCAAAAGTTCTTACATTGATTCAAATAACACTGTGTTCTGTTTCTTTACCCTGCGTGTTCTCGTACAGCTGTTTCTATACTGGTTGCTCCCACATCTTCTTTCTATGTCATTCTGTGACAAAGGCTAATTTTTCTCCTAAGCTTATTTTGGTATTTCTGATCAAGTGTCCAGTCTGATCAGTATCCAGGCCCAGCAGCTTAGTTTGAGGGTACAGAAAGAGAGGGTAACGTTACTGGAGGGTAAAGTCTGTGGCATCCTCAGTGATAAGAAATAGCGCCCAGCCATAATGTCTTCATGACTTTTTTCCTGCACCCTCCAGTAAGAAATAATCACTTCTTCTCTGAATCCCCACAGCACTCTGTGCTTTTCCAAAATGTCTCATCCCTGTGAAGGTGGGGACTGAGTTTGGTTCATCCGTCTGTCCTGCTCCTCTCCTCTCTCCCTCAGCACGGACTGGATCACAGACCAACATCTGAAAATTAAATTTCTTGCACAATGGCCTTGAACCAGTTGTCTTGCCCTAATGGCCATGGAGACAGTTAATCTTCTGTTCAGTTCAGATCAAGACGTTTTTACAGCTTTGCAAATGTTGCTGTGGGTTTGTATTGATGATGAATTCCAACTTATCAGGACGTCAAGCAAGCCAACTGGAAAGAAAAATTGAACCCCTACTGTACACCTACTCAAAATAAATTTCAAATAGATCAACTAAGTAAATGTAAACTAAATTAAAACATAAAATAGTAGAAAAAGTCAGACATTTTTTCATCATCTCAGGGAAAGCCATAAAAGAAAACATTAAATTTGACTATGTAAAATTATAACTTTCTGTTTGCCATAAAGTATCATAAACAAACAAAGCAAATTAAATGATAAAATAGTAGGGAAAGCTTTTCAACATATCTGATAGACGAAGTGCTAATTTTCTAAATAAAGGAAGAATTTTTGCAAACTGATATGAAAAATACCAACAACCCAAGAGAAAATGATAAAGAACATGAGAGGACATTTCACAGAAAATATAAATGGCTCTGTAATATAGAAAAAGACGCTCTTCACTTACAGCCAAAGACATACACAGCAAAACTGCACTATAATTCGATTTTTTACACATTGTATGTGGAAACTACAAAAAAAATTGATAATGCACTAGTGAGAGAGGGTTTAGAGAAATAGGAACTCTCATTCATTGTTACCGAGGGTATAAACTGGTACAATCATTTGGAGGGCAGTTTTGACTATAGCTGTTAAAGGACAAGTGTACAGATTTGCCTCAGCAATTCCACTTGTCGAATTTGTCTAACATACACGCTCACAAAGATATATCTATTTCTAATACAAAAATGGATAGATACATATTCACTGCTGCATTGTTTTGTAGCAGAGAACTAGAAATTGTTCAAATGCCCATCAGTAGGTTAAATAAATTACAGTACATATACATAATGGATTACTATGCACTTGTGAAAATGAATGTTACAATATCCAAATATACTGTTAAGAGGTCAGAGGAGCACATCTGATGTGACATCAGATATATAAGAAAGAGGAAGGAGGGCCAGCCTGGTGGCGCAGCCGTTAAGTTCACTTGTTCCGCTACTCAGTGGCCCAGGGTTCGCCGGTTCGGTGTGGACACGGTACCACTTGGCAAAAAGCCATGTTGTGGTAGGCATCCCACGTTTAAAGTAGAGGAAGATGGGCAAGATGTTAGCTCAGGGCTTCCTCAGCAAAAAGAGGAGGATTGGCAGTAGTTAGCTCAGGGCTAATCTTCCTCAAAAAAAAAAAAAAAGAAAGAAAGAAAAAGGAAAAGAAAAAGAGGAAGGAATGCCTAAGAAACTGGCAATAGTTAGGGCATCTGGCGAGGGGCACTGTTTGGCTCGGAATTGGAGTGAGAGAAAGGTGTACTTTTCACTATTTAATCTTTTATATGATCTGCATTTTTTCCACATGCATATATTTGCCTTAAAAAACCCAAAACATATAATGTGTTGCCACCTTACACAATTGGTGTGCAATGTTTGCTTTATTTTTGATTATATAGAGAAATTGCTGCACCAGATTCTCAAATATCTAATGGATTGCTTTTAAAATCAAAAGCTTAGGGGCTGGCCCTGTGGCCGAGTGGTTAAGTTCGCACGCTCCGCTGCAGGCGGCCCAGTGTTTCGTTGGTTCGAATCCTGGGTGCGGACATGGCACTGCTCATCAAACTATGCTGAGGCAGCGTCCCACATGCCACAACTAGAAGGACCCACAACGAAGAATATACAACTATGTACCGGGGGGCTTTGGGGAGAAAAAGGAAAAGAATAAAATCTAAATTGCTATTTTAAAAAAATAAATAAAATCAAAAGCTAATTAGGGACTCTGGTTAAATACTGATAAATTTCATGTATCGCTCCTTCCTTCCAAAAATCCACACTAGGACTAGGAGGGGAAAAGGTATAAACTCACAAGGACAAAGAGCATAAGAGAAGAGATAGCAGCAAATGCAAGACGCCAACACATTTTTGGGGGAGACAGAAAGCAAATTGAGGAGTGGTGAGTGACTTGGCAAGGACCGTGAAGAAAACGGCAACCTGAATCCCACATAAGGGCAGGCCAGTGAGATTCACCTTTCTGAACACTCCAAAGACTTCAAACTATGAGAGACAAAGTACCTCAAAGTTTGGAGGAATGGAGCAGACCAAACACAAGGGAATTTTTGAATGTGGAGTGCAGACCTTTCCCTCCTCAAAGCCAGGTAGGTTGCTACTCTCTGCCACTCCCAGCCCAGCTCAGGAATGCAGGGCACAGGACAGCCGATTAGGTCAGACTCTGGGTTATGGGAAACCCTGATCCCTTCTTCTCCCTGCACTCCTGCACTCTGAGTTTCCAGAATGGAGGGAAACAAACATAATCTTCCAGGCAGGGGATTCCTCCTTTGGATAAATTCAGGACTTCAAGAGCAAAGACCTCCTGAAGCTGACATGTGGAGGATTTCCAGCACAAAAGCTTCCTGACCACCCACCGTGCAATCCTCCACGTGCCAGGCTCACTCACAGGCACGGAGCTTTCAGTCAGATTTCAGTGCCTTCTGCTTAGAATGAACGTCCAGGCAAGAAGCACCAGGCACCTGAGCAGAGGCTCCACAATGAAAGAAAGAAACCATATTCAAGCCAAACAATGACAACCAAAAGGAATTTGCAGGAAACAGAGAGCAGTGCAGGAAGCAGGAGACAAAAAAATTACTGCATGCGTAAACCCAGAACAAAATGCTAAAAAAAAAAGAGACAGAAAGAAAGAATAAGAAAGAGCCCTCTTGGAAACTGAAATTAAAGAATTCAACTGAGGAATTGTTAAAAAAAAAATCTAGAAGAGATAAACAATAGAGAAAAAAAGGACAAGATAACTGGGCAATCCATTCACGAAGTCCAATATCTAATTATTAGAGTTTCAGAGTCACAATACATTCCCAATAAAGTAAGACATACGTATGCTATTGCTCTTGAATTGCCAACAAATCTTAGCAATTTCAAAAGTACTAATGAATGAGGGTAAACTCCAGATTCTCACATGTTTCAATAGAATAAAAAAGTAGAAGAAAAAAATTTAACAGGAATGATAAATCCTGTTTGGATATGAATACTCATTTTTATTTTACAGGATTTTTGTTTTTCTAAAGACGTGTCTTAGATGTCTGGAAACAGAAATCCTGATTGCAGGTTGTGGGGATGCTATAAATAGTTTATATTTTGATTACTTTTTGGTAGTGTTCCAAAACATCAAGCTACATCATGTTGAAAAATAAGCAAATAATGGAAATTATGATATACCTAATTGCAGATGAAATCCCCTCTTTTCTTAGATGCAAGTGAGATTTGTTGTCATTTTACCTTTTGCCCCTTTGATTTTGACCAATTTTTATGGACATTAATGAGAGTTTAGAAACCAGACAAAAACATGGAGTCACGTCATGGTAGATCAAAGCCCCTGGAGGAGGCGGAACGGCCCTTTAATTATTCTCTTACTGTTGCTGCATGGCCATGGATTAAATAAGATTAAAGAAAGCAAAGCTTACTTGGTAATTTATTTTCTTGACTTGTGACCCACTGTGAAAATAATATCAAAGAAAACCATCTTGCCTTTGTTCTCTTTGCCTGAGTTCAAATTACAAAACTTTGGACGAGGCTCTCACAACCTCTTCCTTGGTTAGCAAGGCCAGGCACTGGTTTGCTCAGACGACAGGCTAAGTGTTCTCTCTGTGTGGCAACAGGATGCAAAGACAGCCCCATTGTAATCCTCAGGCGTGCTGCACCCTCAGGGGATCATTAGCTCACACGCTTCATTTGAAAATCTATTTTACCATTTAAAAATCATGTGCATCATCTTAGCTTTTGGCCTTAGCTCTTTATTTCTCAGTACACATGTCAAGATCCCCATGGGCGGTGGCTGGGGAATTTTGAAGCAAATGGAAAATTCATGTGAACCGGCTGTGCCCTAGTGATGAACTGCGCTGCTGCTTGACACCACCTCTTGCCCTGCTTGACCTCACAGGCTGCTTTCCCGGCCACTTGGCCCGGTCTCCCGCATTCCCCCATTTACCCTCACCATCTGTGGTCAGTCCACTCAGTCTGACGGCCTTCCCACACTGAGTTCTACCACCCTTGAGGTTCCCTTGACCATCAAGGTCACAGACTCAGTGCTGAGGAGGGCCATGCAGGTGTTCTGTGAGGTTTAGCACAGCAACCATGCCAAACTAGGCAGCCCACGCTCGGCTCCAGCCAGGGTAGCCACGCTGGGATGGAGGCTTACTTTTGCCAGGTCTTTTAATTTAAAAGCAATTGGAAATCAAGAAATTTTAGGTGAACTCTCTCCATTTTCCAATGGTGGATTAAATATTTTAAAATATTGTGGCCAAGTGAAACTGAACTGTCAGGTCAAATGTGGCCTTCAGGTTGCCAATCTGAAGATTCTGCTCTAGGTTTTAGAGGAACATCAGAACAAGGGGAGGGCGTCCATAGGTCCATAGTCCAATACATCCGGGAATGGCGCCTACTACACCCCTCTTAGATTTTTGCATTAGTACCTTACGGTCTTGAGATATTTAAAACACACACACACACCCCTCACCAAAATCTGTTTGTCTATTTAATTCAGTGTTCTCCAAGTTTATTTAACCATCTAATTCATCCTCACAGAATACCTTTTTGTCACTGGTATTTTTCTTAAAACTCTGACCTCAGAGTTAGACAAAGTTATAAAATACTCAATTAACTGTCAATTAAATATTAACTGTCAAATAAATATGTCAAAAGGAAAATTATGAAAACAATCCACTACAGAATGAAACAGAAAACAAATCAGTTGAGTTTAATCCACAAATGTAGCCAACTGGGTGGGAGCACCCACTTCTGTGAGGTCCAGGATGACCTAATAGTTTCTTAGTGATTAAGTATCTTTTGACCTTGGGAAGATTTAGCATTGAAAACAGAAATGTTGGGCTGGTCCAGTGGCTCAGCAGTTAAATGTGCACGTTCTGCTTCTTGGCAGCCCCGGGGTTCGCTGGTTCAGATCCTGGGTGTGGACATGGCACTGCTTGGCAAAAGCTATGCTGTGGTAGGCGTCCCACGTATAAAATAGAGGAAGATGGGCATGGATGTTACCTCAGGGCCAGTCTTGCTCAACAAAAAGAGAAAGATTGGCAGTAGTTAGCTCAGGGCTAATCTTCCCCAAAAACACCCCCCCAAAACCATAAATGTTTAAGAGACTCAAATCCCATAGTATTACTATTTTTGTTTTGATGAGCCTCTGCGAAATTGGTATTTTATGTACTTGTAATGTGAAGAAAATTTGGTGTAATAAAGTAACAAAATAGTTTTGTGATTCAAATTTAAAATGAAGAATTGAATAATTGATTTAAACTTGGGGTTTTAAGTTGAAATTTTATTGTTCATAAATAGCATTGGAGTATATTTAAGAGAACAAAGTTTACCCTGTTGAAATGCTTAAATCATCGTATTTATAAGAATTACTAGTATTTTGGAAGTTTTTGTTAATCAAAGTGCTTCAAAAGGAAATGAAATAAACTATAAATGCAGTTTAAAGTGATTAAAAGGATTTTAAGTTTTAAATGAGATCAAACAATAATCTTTAAAATTGTTAGATGCAGTATGTCTGGAATTTGCTTCGAAATAATCAGGAGTGGCAATTTAAAAGTGGAAATGATGAGAATTTAAATCTAATGAGCACATGGAGGTTTTAATGTTCTTTGCACCATTTTTGTATATGTTTAAAATCTTCTATAATGCAATTTAAAAAAATGATTGTTAAAATTTACTAGATCCAAAAATAGAATACTTGTAATTTTAAAGTGCTAGGCATTTTACAACAGACAGCAGTGCCTGATGAATGAATGAATGAATAACATGACATGACATGACAACCCTGTGAAGTAAGGTATTGTCATTCTCTTTTCACAGATTAAAACAAAAAACAAAACTAAGGCCGAATGAAATTCAGGAAGTTGCCCTTGATGTCTTGACAGCTCCATGAGGGTGGAGACTGTAAGGAAATCTTACACACGTGAAACCAGGAGTTTCAAACACATGAGGAAGAGAATGGACTTACGTTCCAGTGGAGACCTGGCGGAAACTCAGGCCCTTCTCCATAAATTTTTTAATCTCATTTATACTTCATTTCCAAAACACAATATTCCCATCACCTCTGAGGGAGTATGCCGGCCTCCAAACAAATAAGAAATGGCATTAAGATACAGAACAGAATCACGCATTGAATCACAAGCAGGTGGCCCCAAGCAGAAAAACAAAATGTATTCTTCATCTCCTCAGAAATAACTAATTTAGGAAACACAGTGTGGGAACACTCTTGCTTATTTGCAGCTCTTGGTTTATTTTTAGGGGATTAAAAATATTTGCAAGTCAAAGCACAAACTGCTCTTTCACTGCCTTGAACTTTCTCCAGCTCTAACGTAGTGAGTTCACCAAGATGGAGGGAATGTCGGAGTGACGGCCTTAGGGGGTGTTAGAAAAAAAACGTTCTCCTTTTCTATTTGAGCAGAACTCAAGAGTCTCATGGCAGGAGGCTGGAGGGCTGAGGTCATGAAGAGGAAAACAGTGTTACAGACAAAAAGCTCGTACTTTTATCATCATAAACACTTCAAGTGGATTTGAAACCTTGATTAAGAGCCTCTCACACCTGATAAGGTCCCGTCACACAATATAAGCAACACATCTGAGAATTCTTAAAATGTTTACCCAGTGGTGGAGGCACGTGAGGGCTGCTGGCAGGGGACAGGAGAGGAGTTCTTAAAGACAAAAAAAGCAAGAAGGGTCAGCGTGCAAGAGCAATTTGAGCTAACAGAATAGAGAATTTTTTTTAAAAAAAGATCTTTGTAGATATGGAAATTTAATATGTTACTAGAGATGGCATTTTAAACTAATGGAAAAGAGAAATGATTCAGGGGCCGGCCCAGTGGCGCAGCGGTTAACTTCGAAAGTTCTGCTTCTCAGCGGCCCGGGATTTGCCGGTTCGGATCCCAGGTGCGGTCACGGTAGCGCTTGGCACGCCATGCTGTGGTAGGTGTCCTACATGTAAAGTAGAGGAAGATGGGCACGGATGTTAGCTCAGGGCCAGGCTTCCTCAGCAAAAAAGAGGAGGACTGGCAGTAGTTAGCTCAGGGCTAATCTTCCTCAACAAAAAAAAAAAGAAAGAAAGAAAGAGAGAAATGATTCAATATGACAAATAAAAATGGCAAGCAATAGGATATATTGGAATATATGAGGAAGCCATTTGGTGTAAACCTAATTCGGCCTGACCTTGTCTTTCCAAAAGGGCCTGACCGAGGCCGTTGAGCATGCATTGTATATCTGCTTTAGAGATTCCCTATGGCAAGAGCAAAAGGCCCTTGAGATAAAGGTGCAACTTCCCTCCCCGTCCCAACGTTGGCGTCTCTTTAAGGATTAAGCATCTCTCCTTAGGCTAGGAACTGATTGCTGCGCTCACCTGTGACCACCCAGCTTGAGACAATAGACATGCCTCCTGCTACGCCCACCAAGATAGCAGACCCACTACCTGCTGTGTCCATCAAGCGCTGTGCCGACAGGGCAATCTTGTGACTATTGTGGGAGGGACATTTCAATCATATGTGAAACACCCTCTTTGAGGGTATATAACCACCCTTATACCCCCACTTCTTTGGAGTGCTCTGTTCCTTTGTGGAAAGACTCTCCCGGGTTATAATCCTAAAATTTAAGCTCAGAATAAACTCACCCAAATTTTCATTTATAGATTGGTTATGGATTATTTTCGTCGACAAATATGTGATGCTTGCAGGAACTCAAGGCTTTAGCTCTCCCACCACCTCAAATTCTCCTTCAGACTCTCCCATGCTTTAATGCAGATTCTTCCTATTTTCTTAAATTCAGGTAAAGTGCCACGCAAACACAGAGGCTCATGCCTTTTCTAGTAATATGACTATCCTATGACCCATCCATATAGGAATTCTGGAGTCACTCTTGGGCTGTGGGTGTTGGGAAAGACCACGTGTTTATTTGCATATTCATAGAAAAAGGTCTAGAAGAATACACATTGAACTAGTGGATGACAACTAGGGTGGGGAGAGTGGGCGGGTCAGAACTGGGCGCAGTGAAAGGGGGTATATGGTGAGGCTTAGTTACCCTCCCGCAGTCTGTTCCTTCTTTCTTCTTTAGCAGCGGTTTTCAGCCTAGACCTGCATCAAAATCACCACGGAGCTATTTTAAAATGCAGAAATCCAGGCCTTGCCCCCAGAGATTCCGATTTGATTTGTCTTGGGAGAGGGCATGCTTTTTTGTCTGTCTGTTTGTTTATTTGTTTTTCAAGGCACTGGAAATGAGAAGAAATATTTGCCTTTCTTTTTTTGTTGTTTTTTGGTGAGGAAGATTGCCCCTGAGCTAACATCCGTGTCCATCTTCCTCTCTTTTGTATGTGGGACACGACCTCATCATGGCTTGATGAGTGGCGGGTAGGTCCGAGCCTGGGATCCGGAACCTGTAAACCCCGGGCCATGGAAGCAGAGCACGTGAACTTAACCACTATACCACTATGCCACCGGACCAGCCCCTTGTCTGTTTGTTTTTAAGTTTCCCAGGTGATTCTGTTGTATGGCCGGATTTGAAAACCACTATTCTATAACACGGAAGTTTTAGATAAGCACACTGCTATCCAACTGATGTGCTTCCAGTCTCCCCTCTAGTTAGGTTTGGCCACGGGTCTGAGTTCTAGTCACTGGCTGTGAGCAAAAGTGATGAATGCAGCTTCAAAGTTGTGCCCTTAAAAGGAAAGCAACATGCTCTCCTCCCCTTCTTTCTGTCCTTCTTCTTGCTGGTTGGAATATAGACATGGTGGTGTAAATGGAAAAAACCATCTTAGACCAAGATAGAAGCCATGAATTAAGAATAGCAGGGCCACAAGAGAGGAGGAATCAGGGTCCCCATCACTGCAGGGTCACTGTGAGCCCTGGATTGCCTATGTGTAGACTATGATGTGAGAGAAATAAGATTCTACCTTCTTAAGGCCACTATTGTTTTGACTTTTGTTACAACAACCTAATAGTTATACCATCTAATATTATACAATGCTTATAATGTTTACACAATGAGTTTGTTTTATTTCATACCTCAGATGTTTCTATATTGTTTGAAAGTCTTATAACATGTCTAATTACTTCAAAATTAAAAATGGATAGGGGCCAGCCAGGTGGCGCAGCGGTTAAGTGCCCACCTTCCACTTCAGCAGCCCGGGGTTCACTGGTTTGGATCCCGGGTGCGGACATGGCACCACTTGGCAAGCCATGCTGTGGCAGGCATCTCACATATAAAGTGAAGGAAGATGGGCATGGTTGTTAGCTCAGGGCCAGTCTTCCTCAGCAAAGAGGAGGATTGGCAGCAGTTAGCTCAGGGCTAATCTTCCTCAAAAAAAAAGGATAGCTAGATAAGAAGAAAGTGCATGGGTTAAGGGTAGAATAACAATTGCAGAGACTTCAGACTTATATCTCAAAATAGTTCAAATTATTTATACCTTCATACAAAGCAAATTCACAAATAGTTATTGAGGACGGTCATATGAAAGAAACTAAGGTGATACAAATAAATATGTCATTGTTTTGAAAAGTACTATATTTACTTATGAGTAAGAAATTAATTTCAACAAAACAATGCCATCTATACTTTTCAAGTAATATTTTTAATCTGAATTTCATTGGTTTGAAGTTTTGTTTGTTTTTAACTCGGTAAAATGTGGTTTGCTTTATCGTTGTATACAAGCTGTAAGAAAAAAGAATTTAAATGGAGTTTTATATTTGTACATTTTTCAGTATCTTTTTTGTTTAAAGATTTTTTTTTTCCTTTTTCTTCCCAAAGTCCCCCGGTACATAGTTGTATATTCTTCGTTGTGGGTCCTTCTAATTGTGGCATGTGGGACGCTGCCTCAGCGTGGTTTGATGAGTGGTGCCATGTCCGTGCCCAGGATTCGAACCAACGAAACACTGGGCCGCCTGCAGCGGAGCGCACGAACTTAACCACTCGGCCACGGGGCCAGCCCCTTTCAGTATCTTTAATGTAGAATTTTTATTTATATTTATCTATAATAAAATAATTTAAGTCCCATCCATCCAGGGAGGTGTGAGAATTTTATTCCATTAAAAGTTACTGGTACATGACTCAAGTTTGAGAAACTCATCTTTTGAGGAAGATTCTTCCAAATCAAACAACCAAATAGGGTCTTGGAATAAGCACTGACTTAGGGTCAAATGAGGTTAGGGTCTTGACTTTCCCACTAAATGCCTGTGTGACCTTAAGCAAGTCCCTTCCCCTCTCTGGGCTTCAGTGTCTTTACTGGCAAGTGAGAGTGTTGGACCCTACGATGTCTACAGATCATTCCAGCCCTGACTTTCTGAGATTCTGGATTTTAACAATAGAGAGTGGATTCCAAAACATTTGTGAAAAAAAAACCCTCCTGAAGTCCAAGTGTCACATTGCCCCCTTCTGGACCTTTGTAGTATTCACACGGATGAGATGATTAAAAACCCATAAGCCTCCATGGACAAGCTGAGATATTATAGCCCAATTCCTTTCCCCGCTTCACAAGTAATTTATAAAGCCAGATTTGAAGGTTTTCTAACATAAGTATTGGAAGACAGCCCGGGAAAGGAGAAACGGCAAAGGCATCAAAGGAGTAGGTGCTGACATGGGGCTAGGGCTGGACTCAGGAGAGGTTGAAGTTTTATCTCCACCTATTCCCCCAATACAATAAATATTATTAGGTGCCATTTATCAAGTGCCCATATGTGCCAGGAACCAATTTTTTTTTAATCCTTCTGACAACTCTTCCAGCCAGGCCTAGAATATCTGTGTCCTGAGTGGCTCCTGTTTATTCCCACAACTTTGCCCCTTTTCCTCTCCATCTTCTCCATCCTATGAAGACGGCTTCTTTCCCATTTTCTTCTAGAAGCATCCTTTGACTCCCTCTGACCACACTGCTACCATCCTGTGGCACCTGAGATCTGTATCCCATGATCTGGTCCTTGACTTCCTATTTTTCCTATCTCATTTCTGTGAGTCAGCCTCCTCAAGCTCTCCCTGAGAGCAGGTCCATGTACAGGGCATCACGCCCGTTCCCTTACATTCCTGCGTCACCTAGAATAGGGCTGCTCACATTGGGCTTAACAATGTCAACTCTCAAGGTGACTTTGTCTTTACCTTGTTCCTCTTTAGGGGAAATTACCTGTACCTTGGATAGTAATCTCTCATATTTACCCTAAAGTAGAAAAACAAAGCTGCTGATTTTCTTTCCAGATTTGTTCCTCTTACATCTTGATAAACGGCAACATATCCTTCCAGCTGAAGCCTAAAACCTTGACTCCTCTTTTTTATCTTATATCTCACGTTCAGTCTGTCAGCAAATCCTATTGGATCTACCAACAACATGTATCCAGAACACAACCTCTTTATGCCATTATTATCCAATCACAATCGTTCCATCGAGTCCAAGCCACCATCAGGTTTTGACTGGATTATGGTTAACAGTCTCTAGAGCTGGTTTCAGAGCTTCTGTCCTGCCCCCCACAACTCCCAACATGGTCTGTTTCAAACAGAGGAAGATCCTTCTAAAAGGTGTCAGATCATGTCACTTTTCTACTCAACTCTTTGATGGCTTCCCATCTCAATCAAAGTAAAAGCCAAAACCCTTAAAATGGCCTTCAAGGCTCTGTCCAATGTGGTCCGCTTCCTCTTTGATGTCATCTCCTCCAATCTCCTCCTCAGTCACTCCACTGCCGCCACACTGGTCTCCTCGCTCTTCCTTGGGGGCACCAGGCTTGCTTCTACCTGATGCAAACTCCTTCTGATCCCTTAAGGATAATTTTAAGTGTTACCTCTTTCAAGAAGCTTCCCCACCCACCCACCATAAACCAGGCGGAGTTCTCTTTTGTACTTCCAACATCTGTGGCTAGCGCAGTGATTTTCACCACTGCTTGGTACGATTATGACTTCTATGTCAGGCTGCCTCTCATCAGATTGTAAGCTCCTTAACGGTAGTGATCATGGTTGACTTATTTAGACTATATTCCCAAGAGCTACAGTAATCAAGACTATGTGTAAGGATAGACCAATAGATCAAAATAAAGAGTCCAGAAATTGACCCACACGTATATGGCCAATTGATTGTCCATAAGGCACTAAGCCAATTCAGTGGGGAAAAGGAAAGTTTTTTTAAATAAAAGATACTAAATGGATATCTCTGTGAATAAAAGCTGAACCTCGACTTTTATCTCATACTTTACACAATTAATTTGAGGTGGATCATTGACTTATAAAACCTAGGACCATAAAGTTTCTAAGAAAATATCTCCAGGACCTCGAAGTAGGTTAAGTTTTTTGAACTGTATACAAAAAGCACAAACCATAAAAGGGAAAAAAATTGATGTTTGACTTCATCAGAATTAAAAACCTCTGAATATCAAAAGATATCATTAAGAAAACCAATAGACGAATTACAGACTAGATGACATACTCAGGGCTCTAAATAGTATCTGGCACACAATAAGTGCTTGCTTAAATATTCATTGAACAAATGTATAAAAGACCTGGCTCGTTTCCACCACAATACACACCTATTCTAATGGGTACAGCCAGCAGGGATGTCAAAACCCTGTGGCTGTTGAGTGGGCGGTGCTAGTGAGAAAGGAAATCTATTGTTGAAAGAAGGAAAGCTATCAAGGTTGGCTAGCAGAAATAAAATGTGATAAGTCAACAAATTCAAGAGAATGTGTACAGGTCACCAGCACCTGTAGAGAATCAGACAAAGTAAGAAGTGAGTAACTGCAGAACGTTCACATAAGTAAATTAGCTAAAAAGACAGATGGAATGTCACCAAATGGAACAGAAGGCATAGGCCTCATTCTTAGTTGCCTCAGGAATGCTGATGATTTTATAATGAGAAAAATGTTCGTGTCCACGCTGTCATTAGCAAATGAAGGTGAAGCTACAAGGGGTCTACCTAGATCTTAAGAGGAGTTGGGGGAAGATTTATCACAGACAAAGGATAGGATCAGGAAGGGAAAAAGTTTAATTAGGTAAAAAGGACTAAACTGATCCTGAACACTTGAGACTACTTCCGGCGCTGGCACAGACCCAGGCTGACCGGATGTTCTGGTTTGCCTAAGAGGGGCCAAGTGTTTCCCAACGTAATTAATATTAGCTCCTTTTGCACTCTCAGATGTGTCCTTGTTTGGATGATATATAATGTGACCATCCTACTTGTATGTGTTGTTTCTTCTTCTTACTTTGGATAGCCGGTGAGGATAAATAATCGTGTAGTTGCATATCCATTGTGTTATTTGTTTTACCTGTAAGCAGCGCTCCCTGGAAGGAACCTCAGGCCAAGTACCAGTGAGTGCTCGTGCCCCTGGTGAGAGTGAACGACTGGGCTGAGCTACTCTGCAGCCTGGTGTTTAGACTGCTTCCCTGCTCCTAACGGTGACCAGGGGAGCTGGGCAGTGGGAATCTTCAGTGTAATTATTTTGAATTAACATAGTTCTATTTCACTCTGAAAACCACCAGTCATATTTTAACCAATAGTCTCTTTTAAAGACACTGAAGCTGAGGCATGGAATGATGCAGTTAAATGACTTGTCTGGGACCATTCAGGGTAAAAAATCTAGATGAGACTTCTATTTATGTCCAATTGTTTTCAGTTCACCATCATCACCATCATTCACTCATTTAACACACATTTATTAAACACCTATTATATGCCATCACTTCCCTCTCTAGTGATGAATTTATTGAGGACTCAATGTCCTGGACACTTACTGTGCGTGTGTGACTTAAAATAGGCCATCTGCTACCGAGATAAGAACATCAGGTATCGACGATGCTCAATGTTTAAAGCACGTTCTGCTACGAAAATTGACTGGAAGGGACCTGCAGTTTTATGGTAAGAGAAATCTTAATTGTCCAAGTGAATTGTTCTCCATGGGGCCAAGCAATGCAAGTGGGTTATAGAACACTTTGATTGTGGGAGGGTGGGGGCACTTCTTGCATTCAGTGATAGAAATAAACATTCAGCCTTTCTACTGTATCTTTCTAATCTAAAATTTTTTTTAAGCTTCAAAAAGACACTTTCATGATGCTGCTCTTTTGCATGATAAAACCAACTAGGAACAGACTTTAATTACTGTTTTGAATGGCTCATACATTTACACCAGAAACATCACCTTCGCTGCCTTTGATTCCTGAGCCCATTGATCTGTCGCAGCTTTGAAATCTAAGGAAGCAATTCCCTCATATAAACCTAATTTGAAAGAAAAGAAACTGCTTTCATGCTCTATGAATTATCCATCCAGGGGTCTCCCCTCTGTTCTGGTAACCTCTGGAGTGGAGCTGGTTTTTCAAGGTAGAAAACAGCTTTTTGCCACGAGTTAATCATTTAACAAAATGAAACAAACATATAGAAGAAGAGAGTTATTGCTTCTTAATGACTCAAGCTATAAAACAAACAAATACGTATACATAAATGACTGCTACTAAAAAGACGCCTAGGTAGCCAGGTAGTATGGAAAATGGGAAATCTAAAATGTTATTGAAATTTACTGGATAATCTCAGTTAACTAACTATTCTGGTCTTTGTTTAATAATAATTATTATGTAAAAAATAATAGCCAGCTCTTATATAGTACATACTATGTGATAGGCACCATTCTAGGTGCTTTGTCTGTTTGAGCCATTTAATCCTTAGAAGAATTTGGGAAGGTAGGTACTAATACCTCAATTTTACAGGAAAAGCAGCTTTATTCAGCACAGGGAAGTCAGGCAACTCCATTCAGCTGGGAGTTAAGCCCAGGCAGGGGGGCTCCAGTCTTGGGCTTCTAACCACTGCAGCATGCTATATAGTTATTTCCAGAATGTTCTTACGACAACTAACTTTTTTTATGTCTAGTATTTAATAAGGAAAATTGAACGTTTCATTACATGCATTTCTAGCCTGGTACAAAACAGGCTTTCAATTAATATTGTGGGTGAATGAATGGGTAAAAACATGAAGAATATCACAGGTTTTCTCTCAGATGCCTCAGTCTATCACCAATAGTTTTCTTCTTCCTCTTCTCACTGTCCACCTCCCACCCCACCAACTTGGCTAATGATAAATTTGTCCTATCTTCCCTCTGCTCAGTCCTGACCAATAGGCTTGTACTTCTCATCCTTTAGTGATTGGACATCCTGCTCAGAATACACAAAGGGAGCTGACAGTCTGGTGGGGATGTGGGACACAAGGTGAGGACCCCAGAAGAAGCACCAGTGTAGAGTCAGGGACACTGAGAAGAGGCAAAGGGTGTGTCCATTTGGGGAGCATAGGGACTTCTAAGACTGGAATTCTCTTCCCTTATCCTCCAAGATCTGCACCAGGCATAGGATGCTTCACTCATTCATTCAACATTTATTGAGCATCTACTATATGCCAGTGCTGCAAGGAACCAGACACATAAGGAATGAGAAAGACACTTTCTTCTTACTTTTCATTATGATTATTACCTCTCCTCCAACGTCACCACAACTCACATAACTTTATTCTCTTAATCTCTTCATCATTCATCTCCACTTCGTATTGGGACTCTGTCTGGGAGTTCATTTATTATCTGTATGAAGATTGTTATTCATTCATTTACACATTATGTGAGCACTTATTATGTGTCAAACACTGTTCTAGGTGTAGAGGATATGACAATGAGCAAAGCAGAGAGCATTTCCACACTCAAAGGGCTCATAATAACCCCCAAGTCTCTCCATACTTGCTATTCTTTCTTCTCTTAGCTTCTTTAAAATACATAAGATTAGGGCTGGCCCTGTGGCCTAGTAGTTAAGTTTGGTACACTCCACTTTGGTGGCCTGGGTTCAGTTCCTGGGCATGGACCTACACCACTCTGCAGTGGCCATGCTGTGGCAGGTGACCCACATACAAAATAAAGGAAGATTGGCACAGATGTTAGCTCAGGGAGAATCTTCCTCAGCAAAAACCCCAAAAAATCCCCCCAAATCATACGATTATATAAAGTAATAATTATAACAATATGTTGTTGTATGTTTAATATATACAGATGTAACATGTATAACAATAGCACAACAAAGGAGAGGAAGGAATGGAGCTGTAAAGGGGTAAAGTTTCTAGATCTCACTGAAAGTAAGTTAGTATAAGTCTAAACCAGGTTCTGATAAGTTAAAATGTGTATTGTAAGCCCTAGAGCAACTACTCAGAAAATGAGTAGAAATATACAGTTAAAAAATAATTAAAGGGATGGGGCTGGCCCCGTGGCTGAGTGGTTAAGTTCACACGCTCCGCTGCAGGCGGCCCAGTGTTTCATTGGTTCGAATCCTGGGCGCAGACATGGCACTGCTCATCAGACCACGCTGAGGCAGCGTCTCACATGCCACAACTAGAAGGACCCACAATGAAGAATATACAACTATGTACCAGGGGGCTTTGGGGAGAAAAAGGAAAAAAAAAAATCTTTGATAAAAAATAATAATAATAATAATAATAATTAAAGGGCTATGCACAGGTACTAGAATGAAAATAGACCCCTACCTCACACCATAAACAAAGGTTAACTCAAAATGCATCAAAGACCCAAGTATAACAGCTAAAAAACTAAAACTCTTAGAAGAAAACATAGGCATAAATCTTCATGACCTTGGATTAGGCAATGATTTCTTAAATGTGACACCAAAAGTAAAAGCAACAAAAGAGAAAATAGACAAACTGGACATCATCAAATTAAAAACTTATGCTTCGAAGGCTACCATCAAGAAAGTGCAAAGACAATCTACAGAATGTGAAAAAAAATTTGTAAATCATATATCTGATAAGGGACTTGTATCTAGAATCTATAAATAGCACAACTCAATTATAAAAAGATAAATGACCCAATTAAAAATGAGCAAATGATATAAATAGACATTTCTCCAAAGAAGACAAACAAATGGCTAATAAGCACATGAAAAGGTGCTCAACATCATTAGCTATCAGGGAATGCAAAACTACAATGAGATACCACTTCACACCCACTAGGATGGCTAGACTCAAAAAGGCAAACAATAACAACTGTTGATGAGGTTGTAGAGAAACTGGAACTCTCATATACTGCTGGTGGGAATGGAAGTGGTGCAGTGCTTTAAAAAACCAACCTGTTAGTTTTTTAAACAGTTTAAAAGGTAGAGTTATCATATAACCTAGCCACTCCACTCCTTGGATTATACCCAAGAGAGATGAAAACATACGTCCACACAAAAACTTGTATACGAATGTTCTTAGCAGCATTATTTATAATAGCTAAAAAGTGGAAACAAACCAATATACATCAAGTAAGGGATTAAAAAAATGCAGTATGTGCATACAGCGGAATGTTATTCATCAATAAAAAGAAGTGAAGTACTGATATATGCTACAACATGGACAAACCTTGAAAATATTATGCTAAGTGACAGAAACCAGTCACAAATGACCATATATTGTATGATTCTGTTTACATGAAATGTTCAGAATAGGCAAATCTATAGAAACAGAAAGTAGATTAGTGGTTCACTAATATTTGTGGGGAGGAATTAGAAATACTGGCTAAGCCAATTACCTTTTCAGGGTAATGAAAATATTCTAAAATTGATTGTGTTGATGAATTCACAACTCTGTGAATATACTAAAAGCCATTGAATTGTATCCTTTAAATGAGTAAATTGTATGGTCTTTGAATTATATCTCAATAAAGCTGTTAAAATACATTTAAAATAATTAAAGAAATTAAAATATTGTACTGGAAAATATTCACTTAATGCAAACTACCCAGCCAGCCGCCTCTAAATCTTTATCCTACTACCTTGACCATGTTTTTGGATTAAACAGAACCTCCTCTTTTATTTATTTATTTATTTTTTGGTGAGGAAGATTGCCCCTGAGCTAACATCTGTGCCAGTCTTCCTCTATTTTGTATGTGAGACACCGCCATAGCATGGCTTGATGAGCAGTGCATAGGTGTATTGTGCCCAGGATCGGAAACTGTGAACCCCAGGCTACAAAAGCAGAGCACACAAACTTAACCACTATACCACCGGGCTGGCCCTAAATACAACCTTTTGATTCCAGACTGTTCATGTTCCCTTTCTGCCATGCACATGTCTACCCACATCTTCCGGTCCAGCTCCCATCCCTTTCAGACTTTTATTTAGATCTTGCCTACTGGTCTTTGCCCAAACTGCCAAAATTGCTAGAACAAAGAATCACACAACTGTGGAGTGTTACAAATGGAAGACACCACCGTACTCCTCTCCTCCCACCTCTTCACTCTACGGATTAGGAGACAAAGGTCCAGAGAGGTGACATGACTTATCCATGGTTCCCAAAATACTGTGTCCCTGCTCACCTCCAAAAACCTTCATTCCTGAAGCACTAACATTTCCTTCTCTTTCTGCCCAATCTCTGATACTTTTTTTTTCTTTTTTAGGAAGATTAGCCCTGAGCTAACTACTGCCAATCCTCCTCTTTTTGCTGAGGAAGACTGGCCCTGAGCTAACATCTGTGCCCACCTTCCTCTACTTTATATGTGGGACGCCTGCCACAGCATGGCTTTTGCCAAGTGGTGCTGTGTCCACACACGGGATCCCAGCCGGCAAACTCTGGGCCGCTGAGAAGCGAAACGTGTGAACTTAACTGCTGCGCCACTGGGCAGGCCCCTGATACTTTTCTTTCTTACACTACTGGAGGGTATCAAATGCACTGATCTCAAGACATCATTCGCATTTGGACTCATGTCTTGCATTCCAGAGGGGAAAAAGCAGCCCTTTTATTTTTATCTCCATGGCCACTATTTCTATTTATTTATTTGTTTATTTTTGAGGAAGATTAGCCCTGAGCTAACATCCATGCCCATCTTCCTCTACTTTATATGTGGGATGCCTACCACAGCATGGCTTGCCAAACGGTGCCACATCCGCACCCGGGATCCGAACCTGCAAGCCCCAGCCAGCGAAACAGAACGTGCGCACTTAACCGCTGCACCACTGGGCCTGCCCCACTCCATGGCCACTATATCTGATGTCTCAGCTGCTGCACCTTTTCCTTTCTCTGTTGTCACGGACAACAATTCAAAACTCATAGGAGTCTGGCTTCGGAGCAGGCAGGAGCAAACACAGGGACAAACTCCCTGCCTGGTTTCCATAGAAGACATTCTCTCCATTCACCTCACAGGAAACCAGTCCTAAGGTCTTCACAAAAGAGCAATTAGTCCATATAAAATACGGCATCTCTACATTTTTAAATGCTCTCCAGAAAGAAAAAGGTAACAAAGGGTATTTACATTTCTTTATAGGTTTATACCTATAGGTACACCAGGATCAAAGATCACTTTGCTTTTTTAAATCAAATAAATATTCATCTTGATGGGAAACCGAAAACCCTCTAGGGAGGCAGGAAATTCACGTCATGTAGATACAGGCAGTCATTCTGGACTTTACATGAAGTTAAACATGTCGAAACCAAACTGGCCTTCCATGGGAAGGTAGCCTTGCAAATAATGATGTAAACCACTAAAGAACGTGAGTCATGACGTCAAAGATCACGCAGACCTATCTGGCTCGGAAAAGCAAAAGAAACTGCTCTGTAAAGAAGAGGGAGGACCTTGCCGTGTCTGGCTGTGCCTTTACAGCTCCGAGAACCGCTGGGCACAGGCGTCCGCACAGAGGACCTTCTTGACTGAGGAAGAGAAAGGCAAATGTAATTAGAGACACTTTCTTCCCGGAGCGGGAACCGATTCAGGACTGATTGAAGAAGTGGTTCCACGATGCTGGAGAGGCAGTTTAAGTGCTGCCCCCCCAGGGAACCAGCAGGCTCTCGGAGCCAGTCTGAGAATTACACGCTGCTCACGGTGCTTGCTAATTGACCTGGTATTTCTGGCTGCAAAAATTTCCCCAAGGAGGCAAGTGAAAGTAGATAATGAGGATCTCTCACCTCACAGGGCAGCTCACGAGCCAAGCTTGAGCTCTGGAGACAAGATATTATTTAAATGCATAAAACTGCAGAAAGGTCACAGACTGAACATGAAAAGATTCACAAGGATGCATCGAGAAGGCTGCCGCTGTGATTCTCGGCGCACACTCCCCGCCCCCCACCCTTTACTACTTCCGTTTGAATTTTATGAATTAAATATAACGGTAAAGATAAGCTGTGTGTAGGGGAACCACCATGAGGTCCATGAAATGGGCACATTTCTCAGAGCTTAAGATAATAGCCACCACTCATTTAAGTGGAGATCTCTGCGTGTATAAGGAAAGACATCTGCAAAGAGCAGGGAAAGTTCTGGCGCCACAAGTACCCAACTGTTGACAGGGAGGAGGGAAGTGAAATTGGGCTCGAGGGGGGAGAATTCAAGCAGCTCTTTCACATTTTACCCTGCATCCTTCTATGTGAGCTTTTGTTGTTATTTTGACTATTTATAAGTACAACAGAGATTTTCTTGGCTTAAGGACCAAAAATATGCATTTAGGGGCTGGCCCCGTGGCCGAGTGGTTAAGTTCCCGCGCTCTGATTCAGCAGCCCAGGCTTTCGAGAGATTGAACCCTGGGCGCAGACATGGCACCACTCATCAGGCCATGCTGAAGCGGCATCCCACATGCCACAACTAGAAGGACCCACAACTAAAAATACACAACTATGTCCAGGGGGGCTTTGGGAGAAAAAGAAAAGATAAAATCTTTAAAAAAAGAAAACGCATTTATCTCCACCGGTGTCTGGGGAATATGGCCTGTCTCTGATGACCATGCGTGTAAATGTGACCCATCCCTGATAAAATCAACTGGCCCATCTTCCTGAGATGGTCTGGTCCAGCGCTCCAAAGCTGAGATTTTCCCAAATTTTGGAATCCAGAAATAGGATAACTTAGAAAGAAATGAAATCTGGCAGCTTATGTCAAGTGGCTGAAATGGTGACAGAGTTACCAGTTGACTATAGAATACACCCCTAGGCAGAAGTGGATGCTCGAGTATTGGTGATGAAAAACACTAAGTGGTACCTGTGGGTGCCTGTGTCCTGTACTCGGCCTGGAAGAACATGGAGAAGGAGCTGAGCTCTAATTGAGAATATATCTAGTATGCACTCTAAATTTGTTTTTGTTTGTTTCTCTTGAAGTTAGGGCTTTTAGAAACCTGAAGAAAACAGTGTGATGAACACTAGGCCCAGGATCATGGGGAAAATTCTCTTCCCAGCCTTAATGCTTCAGAATATTCAGGAAATCCCAGAGATATCTTTAGCTGCTGCCTGGGGCCTTGTTCCCAGACAGATTTGGGGGCTGGCAGTGGATTATGCATGATGTTGGGATAAAGCTGCGTCTCCCTCAGGCCTGCATCTTGTCCTTTTGTTTCTGAGCCAAAGTCCCAGAGTGAGTAAGGGGACCTTTGCATGGAGGAGCCACTAACCGGGGCAGGACGAGAGATGGGAGAAAGGAAGGGGGGCCCTGCTGAGCCCTCCTGTCCTGAGCCAAGGTTGTGTCGGGAGCTTCATGACAGAGCAGTGCTGAAATGGTGGTTACGTCAGAGGCTGAATCGGGTCCGGAGGATTTTAAAGTCTGTGAGGGATTTATTTGGGGCCCTCAGATGAGGGCATTTAAAAATATCTATTGGAGCCTGGACTAAGTGCAAAGGATGGAGGGACTCTGCAAGGGGAACAGATGTTGGAGGCGTTCCTGTCCTGGAGGGGGCCTCTGCCAAGTGTCAGAATGATGAGAAGTAGAAATCCAAAAGCAGTGCATGGCCACTCCCATCAGCCAAGTCAGAAATCCAGGCACCATCCCAGGGTTCTCTCTTCCCCTCACCCAGTCTTGTGATCCTCCCACTTCAGCACCCCCCAGTTCCTTTACCCATCAGCCTGATCCTGACTCTCCTGGGCAGGGCTGGATCCCACAGTAGGTAGAGATACACTCGCTTTAGGCACCAGCAGACCAAGGGTACCGAAGAGAGGAGGCAATAAAAATCTTAAAATATTTTGATATTTGATATTTTTTTCAACGTGTCTAAACAATCATCATAAAAACAATCAGAACTTGGGTTTTATTAGACTCATTTTATGGTTAGCTTTGCGTAAATTCTGCATTGCATGTGGAGGATGATGAGGAGTGGTGGCCTCTAAAGGTTTTAATCCCACCCTGGACCTAGTTTGCTGAAACAGCCTCGTAACAGGTTTTCCTACTTCCTGTTTTGCCAAGCTCAACTTTATTCTCCATGAAACCACCTGCAGGATCTTTCTAAAATGCAATGATTACTGCGCTGCTTAAAACCCCTCATTAAAATGACTGTAGGATAAAATTCAGTCTCCACTGCGCGGTCTAGAAAGCTCTTCAAGATCTGGTTCTTGATTTTACTTCTAGCCTCATTTCTCATCTCCCCTGCTCCCACTTGCCACCTTCCATACATCCTGATGGGGTTCAGGACATGAGACCTCAAAGTAGGGCACCTTGGTATTTTGAATATTTTAAGCAGGAGAGCTACTCTGAGTTCCTTCCCCCCTCACCCTTCTTTCCTGAAACAAGTCACAAAACCCTCGTGTGAGAGGTCCCCTCCCTTTACTTGGAGGAGAGGAGCATCGTATCTCTGAAGACAAAGGGACACCAAGAAGAATCCTTGGGCCTGGCCTGGTGGTGCAGCGGCTAAGTGCACAAGTTCCACTTCAACGGCCTGGGGTTTGCCGGTTTGGATCCCCGGTGCCGACATAGCACTGCTTGGCAAGCCATGCTGTGGTAGGCGTCCCACATA
>NC_060275.1:86874678-86952096 GCF_021613505.1 Equus quagga
ACATGCCACAACTAGAAGGACCCACAACGAAGAATATACAACTATGTACCGGGGGGCTTTGGGGAGAAAAAGGAAAGAAATAAAATCTTTAAAAAAAAAAGATAATAATAATAATCCTAAGAAACAGGCCTTGCCAAGTTTCCCCCAGGTAGTTACACTCACCTCATACTCCTTAACCTATCATACTCCTCCACGACTGTCTACTCTTCATCAAATCTAGCATAAAATACTCAAGTTTAACTGTTTCTTTGGGTCTTCATTTCCTTAAGAAGGCTCCCATGTCACATAAAAACTTAAATGTATGTGTATGCTTTTCTCCTGTTATCCATCTTTGTCAGTTTAATTTTCAGACCCAGCCAGGGACCCTAAGAGGATATTCCCCCCTACAACTCTATATTTGAGACATATCAAAATACCTGAGGTCCCATAACCATCCCATGTTGCTTCATGCTTCTATGCCTTTGTAGGTGACATTCCCTCTACATGGACTGCTTTCCTCCATCCATTCCCCACTGAACCTTCGAAATTCTCTCTCTCTGTGAAGTCTTCTTTGACTCCCTTAAGTCCTTGGTGCTCTCAGAGCATTTCATGCACCCCTGTGCTGATACTTTTTTTCCTGTGGTATCGCTATTTGTTTGCACATCTCTGTCTACCTGTCTGGGCAATGAGGGTACGGAGGACCCGGAGGATGTTCTATTCATCTCTGTCTCTAAACAGTGCCTGGTACATGATAGTACTCAATACGTGTTTATGGAATAGATGAAATGAATAAGTGAATTAAAATAGGCTTATTTTGTTGGTAGGCACAAAAATTATTTGAAATTCTTGTTTCACAAGAGATTAATTACTTATTTCTTATTTCAATCATCTAATGGTTGAAATCCTACCTATTATTCAAATTTAGCTTAAATTCCCTTCTCCACCTTTCCCTTCCCCTCTCTTCTGTCTCTTTTCTTTTCTTCCTGATACTCCAAGCAGAATTCAGCTCTTCCTTTGGTATTTCCCCCATGAACTTTGTGTTTTCCTTCAACATCTTCTGATCCTGTCTGGTGTTTGAATTACTTGTGTACATATTTGTCTTCCCTACTGGATTGTGGGTTTCTATGGGGCAGGTCTTCGATCTTGTTAATTTCAGGATTCTGGGCACCCAGTACCCAGGAGGAGTCCATAAATGCTAGCGGAATTGACTTGAATTATATGGATATTTTAAAAGGTAGTGCGGATCCCAGAAGATACAGAAATAGATATTTCTCTCATAAACATCCTTCTCTGGCTGGGAAAAGAACGCACAAAAAACCATGACAAACAACTATTCTATGATGAAGAAGAAAAGGCAAAATTTTTTTAAAAAACAACCAAAAAGAAAAACAAAACTCTTTCAAGTTCTCTCCTGAAACAAGGGCAGGTTTGTTACAAGCGCCCCTAACCAGAGCACCTCTGGCTGGAAAATTTCTGAAATACTGTGGGTTTGATGAGGTGCCTCATTGCTTTTGTACAACATTCTAAGGTTGCCAGTGAAGCACACCTCAAATGTGGGTAGACATTCCTAAGAAGGCTATTTAAGTTGGAAGCTTCAGAATGTTTAGAGACCAGTATTTGCTCCAGCCCACAGACAATAAAAACAGCCTGATTATGGCTTCCCTTTGGAAGGCTACCAAGGTTAAAATGATCACAGTGAGAGTCAAAAACGCTCCATTTCTCTCTGTTTTTATTTTTAGGGTGTGATATGTTCGTAGACTCCAGCAGAATTTGCTTTGTTTTGAAGCAGGAGAAATAATAATCCTTGCTCTATTTTCAAGACCTTCTCTGCACTTCTCAATTCCTCCAAAGCAGTTCTGCAGATAGACGCATTCACGCACTTGCCTTTCCCTTCTCCCTACTCCTTGCCTTCTTTATGTTTGCACTTCCCCAGGGGAGCCAAAACCAACACTAATTAGCAGAGAATCAAATCCCACAGCTAGGGCAGCAGAGGGTCAGTGTTTACCCAGGATTCCAAGCCATCCCAAGTCCCTTTTCCTAAAGCTCAAAGACTCACAGTTAAACATCCAGCACTGAAGGAAAATTCTGAGATCTGAATTATGTAATTTATTCCTAAAGTTTTACCTTCCCTATCACAAAATAACCTTTCATGTCCAGGCAGCTTTACACACCCAGCTTGCCCTGACTGGAACACACTTGCTCCTTGTCTTTTTTTGCCTTCAAGATCCTACTGAAATCACTTTCTTTATGTTTTCTTCTCTCTACTCACCTGGACAGCGTTCGTTGCTCCATCCTCAGTACTCCCACTGAACTTCTGTCTTGATATTCTCCTATCTTATCTTGATGTTCTATCTTGATATCTCATACCTTATATTCTATCCATTCATAGTCTAATTCTATTTGGCCTTGCTAGACTCACCCCTGTGGCTTCTTTATCTCATATCCTCAATGTTCCCCAGCATCTAGTACTAGGATGTGGTAGGCACCAAATAAATAGTTGTTTTAAAAAATTAAAACATCATGTCTGAAAGATGCTGTAATATAAACCTATAAACCACAAACTAATAGCACCTTTTGAAGGACGTTTGGAAGCAGGCAAGCTTTTACTTGGTGTTAACATAGTGTTAGCATTTTATTCAATATAACAGTGAAAGTATACTAAAAGCTACTTTTATTAAGTACTTATTATACACCAGACACTTTGCTCTTTTATGCCATTGATTTACTCATTTAATAAACCCTGTAAGACAGATATTAAAATTCTCATTGCACTGATAAAATAACTAAAGTTGGGAGAGATGGAGGAGCTTGTCCAAATTCAAAGAGCTAGTGAGGGTCGGGGCTAGCATGGGAGCCAGGCCCACCTGATTCCACTTGCTCCATTTGGTGTATCCTACAGTGGAACACAACGCCCTAAGGAACAGGCTGCTGCCATGAAGTCCAAGCTTGGACAAGGCAGGAATCGGCGCAATAGTGGCAAGGGCAGGAGGGAGATTCAGGAAAGAAGATTCTTTAACGTGCTTTGTTTCAGAATAAACCATTGGGCCTGATGAATATCAGTGATAGCAAATACACAAATTAAATTATTCTTAATCCCAACTTTGTAATGGACTCGTTATCCCTCATTGCAAGTATCCAAACTGACTTGATGAAACTCTAGATAACCCTCTGCTATTAGATGACAACCTGTACAAAAAAAGTCTAAAATGGTTTATGACTATTATCATTATTGCTAAATGAGTACAAATGCTTCAATGGAAGTTATAAATAAATAAGAATACACAGCAATACTTGCTGTATATGTTCACACTAGAGAAGAAACAAGCTATACTCTAAGCTAGAACCACAACTCAGGCCATCTTGGAATAGAATACCTGTTGAAAGTTTAGGAGACTGTACAAGAAAGTGAAATTATAAGCCAATTTCACTCCCTAACATCGACACCAAAAATGTAATAGTACTAAATCAAATCTAGCAGTATGTTTATAAAAGTATGATCAAGTAAAATTTCTCCCAAGAATGTAAGCATGGTTTAATAATAGAAGACATGTGAATTTAATTTAACACATAAATCAATTAAAGGAAAAAAAATAAAATGTCATCTCAGCAGATGCAGAGAAAGCATTCAGTAAAATTTACAAGTAAAATTGTATTAATAAAAATATTATCAAACTAGGTATAGAGGGGAACTTGCTCAACCAAGTTAAGGCTATCTACAAAAACCTATAGCAAACATCCTTTTAAATGGTGAGATATTAGAAGCATTCTCTACAAAGTCAGGAAAAAGACAAGGATGCCTGCTAACACTGTTTCTATTCTATATTTATTGGAGTCTCTAGCCAATAAAAGAAGACAAGAACTAAATATTGAAAAGGAAGAAATAAAATGGCTCTTATTTGCAGACAAAGATTTTAAACACAGAAAATCCTAGAGACTCTATTCATAAACTTTTAGAACTAATAAGTAAGCTTCACAGTGTTGCTGGAGAGAAGATTAGTGCAAATTCAATAACATTTGTATGCACCGATAATAAGCTGGTAATAATAAGGAAATGTTATAATAAAACATATTCCATTCACACGAGTAGCAATAAAATTCATGAGATATCCAAGAATAAGTCTAACAAAGGAGTTGAGAGAGATAAATTATGAAAGCTTACTGGAGAACATAAAAGAAGAGCAACTGAATGGAAAAACAAGGCATGTTCAATCAGGGAAGACTCAATACCATGGAGATGTGAACTCTTCCCCAAATGAATCTATAAACAGGGAATTTCAATCGAAATCTCAGCGGCTTTTTGTTTTTGTGTGTGGGTAGGCCTAAAGTGGTATATTTAGTTTTGTATTCCATAACACATAGATACAAAAAAATCTGTTTCAGTTTTGTGCTGTAAATTAGTACACTTGCTCTCATCTCCACATTTCAGGACTGCAAACATCTTCATACCTTCTAAAAGAGGTATGAGCAAGACTGTTACATACGAGTCATTCATAACAGCCACAGAAGGGTAGAGTTTTAAGCAACTTTCCAACAAGGCAATGAGTTGTCCTGGGCATGAAACTGGGAGGAATCTTGTTCAACATTTCCATCAGTCAGCCAAAGCAGGAAGTGCTCAGTAGATGATTCCATGTTCTGAGACGTGAAAAGTTGAGGAAATCAAAATCTTGCCTGAGGAAGATTTCATAAAAATAAATGAGTTTTTAGGAATGAGGAAGATAAGCTAGCAGAGAAGGTATAGATGAGGACTTACAGGGAAGAAAAACTTTCAAAATAATTCCAAACCACAGTAAGGGTAGTCAGGGATGGGGTCTTGGAATGCATCAGGAATAGGGTCCTTTAATAGCTTGAAGACATCAGTCAGCATCACCATTTCAACAGGCAACTTAAATATCAAAATCCACAGTGTGGTTACTCCTTAAAGTGGCCGTATGCCATTGAAATGCTAATATCTTCAACTACTTGATAACACATCTCCCAAGGGAAAAATCTAAACAGAAACTGGTAGAAATGGCTGAACATGAGAATTATCTAGATTCTAACCCTTTCATCAAAAATAAAAGTTACAGGAAAAGAAGGCTGCAAAACATAAGGGATGTCCTTTAGAAATGTGATATTAGCAAAAACGAGAGTGCTCCTGGAGGGGTGGAGTTGAAGAACAACCAATGATAGACTGTGCCAAATGATGAGACCTGTAAAGTGCCGGTACATCTCAGGACACAAACCCAGCAACAGGTGAGCTAAGCCTCGCTGTCACTCTGCTCTTTGGACCAGATCTGCCATTAGGTCATTGAACACTGTAACATAGCTCAGAACTTGGAATAAAACAAGTGTTTTCCTTCCTTGTCAGTCTTTCTTCCCTCCAACTCATCCAAAATACCATTTTTTTTTTAAATTAAGATTGTGATAGTTAACAATCTTGTGAAATTACAGTTGTACATCATTATTAGTCATGTTGTAGGTACACCACTTCAACCCTACTGCCCTCCCCCCACCCCTCCTTTCCCCTGGTAACCACCGATCAGTTCTCTTTGTCTATATTTTAACTACCACCTATGAGTGGAGTCATACAGAGTTCGTCTTTCTCTGTCTGGCTTATTTCACTCAACATAATACCCTCAAGGTCTATCCATGTTGTTGTGAATGGGACCAACATACCATTTTTTCACACTGATCTTCCACATTGTTTAGGAAATGCCTTCCCTCTGCCAAAAATGAATAGCAAGTTACTTAGTAGGACATTCGGGTCATTCATGGTCTCATCTCAGTTCCTCTGCAATCTTACTTCTTAACACATTCCTAAGCCAAACCAACTTGAGGCTGCAAGCAGCTTGGCTGTTGGCTGTTTCATGATTTCCCTTGATAACCTAAGCACGTGCGTGAACCTTTAGGAGTACAAAGTGGAGGGTCCCACAGGATTATTTAATCTCTCATTTTGTATTTGAGAAACAGATCCAGAGAGGTAAAGGGACTTGCTAGTTAGTGGCAGGGACAAGACTAGATCCAAATTTCTTTACTTTGTCCCTTTCCACTAAGTCAGCCCACCAACCAACCCAAAAGAGTGAATGAATATCCAAAACAAATTGTTGGAATTTAAAAACCAAGCTAAGGAAAAATAAATAAATAAACAGCGAAGTAAGTATTTTCATTTGAGATCAATGCAAAACAAAATTTGGAAGACGCAAATATTTTCTCTTGATCAAGAAGGACTTTACTGGGGCCAGCCAATGGCATAGTGGTTAAGTTCATGCTCACCACATCAGCTGTGGCACAGGGTTCACAGGTTCAGATCCTGGGCGTGGACCTAGAAGCCACACTGTGGCGGCATCCTACATAAAACGGAGGAAGATTGGCAACAGACGTTAGCTCAGGGCCAATCTTTCTCATAAAAAAAAAGGACTTTATTACTAAATAGCTCAAGGTCACACCCTACTATATGCAGCACATGAGAATAATTTAGAAAATCATTTTTCCTCTGACACAGAAAATTTTGTGAAAAGTTTTGTGATGGCAAAAAAGTATATTGGACTTAATAAATACAAATGGCTTTTTTATTTTGTAACATGAGTCCTTAAAATGCTCTTTGGCCAAACTGTATCTTAGCATTGGACCCCATATTACAAAATGTTTATCACTTAAACAAAGGCAGCATGTTGTTAACCTTTTCAAAGAAAAGTTCCTGGTGTATAAATGGTCTACTTTTCCATCTTTCAAACTGTGCCCAGTCCATTTATTTTTCACGTTAATATCTCCTGGTGTTACATCTCCCCACTGCAGTTCATCTCCATCCAAACCAGCTCACCCAGCTCATTTGCTGATTCACACTCATTTCTCTCTCCTGTGAATCCAGCACATCTGCTGCCTGTACCACACAGGCGTTCATCACACGTAATCTTGGCTTGTTATTTATCTTATGAGTGCATTCTATCTTCCTTATTAATAACTACTGTTTAATGAGAGGTTACAATAAATAGCAAGTGCTCAATAAGTGAGGTGAGCATAGAATTTGGCATTCAAACCAGGGCCCTTTTGAGAGTAGAGGGGAGTGCTATTTATAATCACACTGGGACAACAGGTGTAAACCAGGGCTGTCCCTGACAAACTGGGACATATGGCCACCCAATCAATAAGTGATAGTGTGGCAGACATTGTAAGCTGGCTCACCCAATATCTTTATTCTCTTCTCCCTTCCTTGCCTTCTTCTGCTATAGAAACCGGAAAACCCCATTTCTCTTTCTCCCTCACAGCTTGGGTTCGCCAGGAGACACAGTTCTGACCAATGAGAGCTTAGTGAGGAGTTTCTGATAACCGGTGCTTCCTGATAAAATGGGATAATTACAAGTAGCACAGCTCCTTTCTCCTTCTTCCTATGTGGACCTTGTCTGGGAGTGTAGTAGGCATCTAAAGACCATGAAGTGATAAATATGAGAGCACAAGGAAGGACAGCAGAGCAGAAAGATAGGAACAAACTGGGTCTCTGATGGCAGCTAAAACAATGCTATCAACTGCCTTTGGCAATATATGAATTGTGTCCCCCTCCTCATATGTTGAAGCTCCGACCCCCACTGTGATGGTATTTGGAGAGGGGGTTTAGATTTAGATGAGGTCATGAGTTTGGGGCTCTCAGGATGGGATTACTGTCTTTATGGGAGAGATGAGAGAGCTCTCTCTCTCTCTTTCTCTCTCTGCCATGTGAGGACAGCAAGCAGGTGGTTATCTATAAGCCAGGAAGAGCTCTCATCAGAACCAGACCATGCTGGCATGCTGATCTCATACTGCCAGCCCCCAGAACTGTGAGAAAATTAATTTCTGAGGTTTAAGCCTCTCCGTCTATTGTATATTGTTACAGCAGCCTGAACTGACCAATACTCCCATCTAGACCTCTTCTGCTGCAAGAAAATAAACTTCTTTTAACTAAGTAGAAAAGTTCTTTTACTACTTGCAGCCAAAAGCATTCTTAACTTAGAATAGCTATCATTATTTTGTTCCATTTAGTTTATACATATTTTGTTTAATCCTGACAGCCCTGAAAGGTGCCTACAGTTATGCTCATTTTTCAGACGAAGTAACTAAACTTCAGAAGGATTTGGTAACTTGTCCAAAGTTGTGCAGGCAATAAATATCAGTCTGATTTCTAGCCCAGGCCCGCCGGGCCTCAGAGCCCGTGCTTCACACACAACAGATGCAGCTGCTTCACCTGGTCTCATAAGTGGAGTTGCGCTGTCACAGGCAATCCCCTCTGAGCAGATGTTGCTACAAAGGAAGAGGATGAGAAGAGATTGTCCTTCCCTACTTTTTTGCCCTCACTCCCACCCTAAGCAATGTGAGGTGGCTACCCTCTCATTCTACTGTGAAATACTCCTCAAATGTCAAGATGAAATGCCCAGCTCAGCAAACATTATTTTTAAGTGACTGCCTACTTTATGCCAGTGGTCTAAGGTGTTCCTCAAGAGCCATGTAGACATGACTAAATCATCAGTAAGTGGAGCATAGTAGATACGTAAACAGATAATTGAAATACAACCTACAAAGCCCTAGGTTAGAGACGTGCACAGGAGAGTGGTACCCAGAAAACACCTCGGGTATCGTGAACATTCAGGGAAAACTTCCTGACCTCGGGTATCGTGAACATTCGGGGAAAACTTCCTGAAGGAGAGGAGGCCCGAAGGAATTTGCTCATGTGATTGAGCAAGTACTAAGATAAGGAAACGTAGTTCAGGGAAACAGAAAGTAAAATGTGAGGTTTTTAATATACCACTGAATTTGGGGTAATATAAAGGCTGGGAAAATCTGTACCTCGTTGTCTTCTACAGGAGCTCAAGATCTGGTGCTGTTAATCATGTCCGAGGGGTATTTATCTAAACTAGAAGCTCAGAAAAATTTAAAAGGCTTAAAAAAAATCTTCATGATTAAATACGATCAGAGTGTATTTTATTAGCCAGGAATGGAAATAATATTCTGTATCTGAATCTTGGGCTCTTTTGTGACGGGCAACTTTCACCAAATAATCTACCAATGAACAAAAAGGTTTAAGTCACCCATTTACAACTCTCATTGAGTATTCTAGTAACGAGACAAACAGGTTGAAGCCAAGAGTCTACTTACTTAGCACTGCTATATAGTAACCTTTAAAAATGTGGTATCTGGGGCGAGCCCCATGGCCAAGTGGTTAAGTTTGCGCGCTCTGCTTCTGCAGCCCAGGGTTCGAATCCTGGGCGCAGACATGGCACTGCTCATCAGACCACGCTGAGGCAGCATCCCACATACCACAACTAGAAGGACCCATGACTAAAAATACGCAACTATGTACCGGGGGACTTTGGGAGAAAAAGGAAAAATAGAGTCTTAAAAAAAAAAAAGTCTTGCGTCTTATTTTCAATAGATATTGACCAACTCAATTCTCTTAGAACTTTGGTAAATCTTTTTGACTTTTCTTGGCAGACAAGAGTCACCAAACCACACAGAGTGGTTCTCACTTGGATGTGATGTGCTGTACAGAGAGAGTGACTCTTAAGGAAGCGTGGGTTTGGGCAAGACAGAAGTACTCCTCTTCACCTTCTAAATCACCTTCTAAATCTCTCCATCCAAGCTGGCCACCCAGCCCACACTCCTCTGAAGAGCTTCTCTGTTTCTGGGGAAGACAATAATTCGCTAACACCGCAACATGACAGAATACAAACCCACTAACACAAATTTGTCTCAGTGTTACACACAGTGCCCTCAAGGGGCATGAATCTTCACTGGAGCTGCTCAAGGCTTAATTCCAAAACCCTGAAAACATTGCTAAGTGGCTGTTTCTGGTCACATGTCCTGTGTGAATGAAGCAGACTGATGACTGTCATGTATTGTGGAAGAGCCAAACCGGGCGAGGTTTCCCAGGAGATTGGGGAGATCAAAGCAGGCCAGCTGCCAGGAGGTGTCTGCACACAGAAGCCTTCTCACTGGCTTCCCAGCCTCACCTAATCTCTGAGGTTCCAAGGAAAAACCAAAAGATCAAACCCACATTTGGCTTCTGCTGTGCAGGTGGGGAGACGTGCATCTCCAGGCTTGGTGGCCCCGCTGAGTCATGCCGCACTGTTCCCATTCTGGTTCTCCCTCACGCCTCCCCCATACTCCTCCATCATCTTTTCACAAGCATTGCCTCATTCTGTTGTAATCCACACTTCCCAGGTGCATCTCTAGAGTGCTCTTACTGTATAGAGAAAGAAAACACCTGTCCTAGTTGGAGGGGGGCTTCTCAAATTCCCAGTGAGAGGACTTCTCTTCAAGCTGTCCCAAGCCCTAAGGGTCCAGAAGGAGGTACTGGCTTCCCAGTTAATTAGTACTTATTAAGAACCTAATTTGTAAGGTTCTGTGTTAGGATCAATACAGAAAACAAATATGCCATACAGAAGAATAGTGACTATTCAATAGCATGGAGAAAAGCTCAAAATATAAAGATAAGTGGAAAAAGCAACAAATAAAACTGTATGTGCAATATCTCCATTTTCTTGCTTTGTTTTTAACTACCAAAAAGCAACCTTCTGAAATGTTAACCATGGTCATCTCTCTTGCTGGGATTACAGATAAGATTAAAGATAGAATTATAGATGATTATTTCTTTCATTTTAACATTTATTTCTGTATTGTTGACAATAATATTAGCAACAATGACTTTTGTTTTTGAGGAAGACTAGCTCTGAGCTAACTGCGGCCAATCCTCCTCTTTTTGCTGAGGAAGACTGGTCCTGAGCTAACATCCATGCCCATCTTCCTCTACTTTATATGTGGGACGCCTACCATAGCATGGCGTGCCAAGCAGTGCCATGTCCGCACCCAGGATCCGAACCTGCGAGCCCCCGGCCGCTGAAGCGGAACGTGCACACTTAACCGCTGCACTACTGGCCAGCCCTAGTAATGACATTTATTGTGTGTCAGGCACCTTCTAAGAGCTTTACATGAATCAATCAACTAATTTAATTCTCACAACAATCCTAGAAAGTAGGTGCTATTTTTATGCCCAAGACAGTTGAGGCACAAAGAGATCAAACTACGAGCCCAAGGTCACATAGTAGGAGAGTTGCAGAGCCAGGATTCAAACTCAGCAAGCTATGTCCAGAATTAAGACTTAACCCCTATTTCGTGCTACCTCTGGAATATGTACTGTTTCATAATACATATTTTATAATATGCTTTATAACAAAAAAATTATATTTCTTTATGATAAGCAGGCCTACTTATCATCAATTCCCCAGAAACACAGGACACAAGTTTTTTGAGCCCACTAGGTAGATGAACATCATCCATAGAAAGCGAATCCATACTTAGTGAAATTTCATAAAACATGAGAGGATCCTACAAGGTTCTGGGCAGAAAAAATAGATTTCATGACAAGAATCAAGAAACAGAACGGCATTGAACTTTCAGCAACACTGGAAGCTAAAAACAATGAATCAGCCTTCAGAAATATGCAGGAATTAATTTTCAGCCTAGAAGCCCATAGCCAGGCAAACCATCAATTAAGTATGAGAGTAAAATAAAGACATTTTCTGACATGCAAGGTCTCAAAAATTTACTTCCCTTAATCCTTTCTTAAGAAGCTACCAGAGGGGATGCTCCATAAAATGAAAGAGGAAAACAAGAGAACAGAGAGAAAGGGAATCTGCACAGAAGGGAAGTGAGGGGAAATCTCAGAATGCTGGAGTGTGTCAGGGCTGGAAACGAACTCGTTTAGACTGGGGAACTGACGGCTCCATTTTGGAGAGCTGGGAAGGAACTAACTTGTCTGATGCATTTCACTGTGCAGAAAATACCAGGGAGAAGTGTTTTACAGAGCCATTATAACATTTGGGAAGAAATGACGATAGGTTCTTAAAAATTAAACAAATGAAAAAATAATTATTTTCTCAAAAAAGTTGTACAGAAAAAGAAATACAATCATAGTTCACAATCTGGCTCTGCAGTGATCAATTATTACATAGTCGTGATAATGCAAACTCTATGTTGATTTAACTAAAATTGTGATATTTAACCAAACTTATGAGAGGCAGCGTAGGACAGAACTTTCCACTGAGGTGCCAGCCCTCGTGCCCTGCACTCCTCCTCACCAGCACAAGACTTTAGCCCCTCACTCTTCCTCCCCATTCCCCTGTGTAAAATCCAGATTACCCAAACAAAGGCCCCTAATCTGCAAGGACCACTCCTCCTTCTTCCAAGAGCCATCCTTGACCAACTATTGCTGAACGTAGCTGAACTTTGACTGCTCTGGCTAAAGTCCTAGGAAACACTGAGCCTGTCTCCCCCAAGCCGGATGCTCTTAGGAGCTTTCCCACGCCTGGCATTTTGAAATAAAGGGTTATGCTAATGGTGCTCTGGCTGATTTGCTTCCACCAACTGTGCTGCAAAAATGGAGGAAGGGAAGTTGGAGGGTGTGGAGTCAGAGAGCTATATCCTCCCCTATAATAAGAGAAAACACATAGATTCTGTCTAAAATGGATAAATGAAGGACCAGCCACATAAATGAATTATTTGGAAATAGTGAGGTAACTGATCAAACAGCGAAGAGCGGAGAGTGCTTGTATCCAAGAAGGGGGACTGCTGTTTTTGTTAGAATCTTTTAACATGCTCTAATTCATAAAATTAGATGAATGCACTATTTCAATAACAACTGAAGCAATTTTTTAAAAGTAAAAACTTGCAATTTCAAGTTAAAAAATTGCAGTTAAAAAATTGCAATTTTTTTTTTTTACTTTAAATTGCAATGGTATAATCAAGTGTGTCTATAAATTATCCCAAGTAAATGATCTCAACAAATGGAGATGTAGAACGCTTTGTTGATGGCTTCAGGGTTGAGAAGAAGCAGCTCCAGTGGGCCGCTGGTTTGGCAGAGCTGGAGGAGATAGAGGCCTCAGCCCGTACCACTGCAACAGGAGGCCCTGAGCCACAGAGCCCTTCCGTCAGCCACTCAGACCCCCTGGAGATTCTCTAAGTCAGAGGATTTTGCTAAATGCGATACCTGGGGCTTTCTGGAAAAGCATCAAGCTCTCTGTTCTCTGTAGAAGATGAACATAGATTTCTTTTTAGCTTCCTGTTCTCCAACTTTTTTTTTCTACGCAACTCTTCATACTCAACTTTTTCTCTTTTACTCCCTTTTCCTTAATCTGTGAGTTTTCTCCTCACTTAAGACTCTTTTTCCCTCTAGTTTTATTTTTCTCTCTAATCTTAAATTCTTCCTACCATCCCCACTCTGTCTCTCTTCTCACTTCGATTTTCTCTAAGTCTTGGCTGATACTCATGTATTTTTGTCTCTTAATTTTCCAAGTGGTTAGCTGAAAGGACTTGAGTGTTCTGAACACAACTTGCCCATCTGTAAAACTGGCTAATATTCCTCGGGATGCTGTATAACAATGGTTGAGCTATCTTTGAAGTTCTGGAGAGGAAGTAATTTAAGAACTGGGACCCACCCAATTAAAATTGTGGTCTATTGTCTTCGTAAGTAGTTTGAATATTTTCTTCTTCTCTTAAAATTTATAACTTCAATTCTGGAGAACTTTTTCTAGAATGACAATAGGAAATGACAACAATAGAATGAAACTAATTCCATAAACAGTTTGTCCTTTCAACAACTGAAAGAAAATCAGCCAACGAATTCAAGCTGTTTGGTTCCTAGAGAAACACTGTAAGGAGAGTCAAAGAATGAAATTGGATTTCACACTTATATTTTAATTTTTTAAGTTTCTCAGCATGAAACCATATATTTGGCTGAAAACATTAACCTACTGAGACAAAAATCTTTTCATCTTTTAAAACTGTAAGTCTAGGGACTTTCAAATTTTCCAATCATATGCTATCAATGTGTAAAATTGATTTATAGGATTCATGCTCAGGAATGGTGGATGTGTAAAGAACTATGGTTCTTTAAAGACACCAACATTTGCTAATGAAAGTATTTGAATGGCGCCACTTTCTTAACTGAAAACCAAGGCTAACCCAAGTGCATACAGGGCTCTATGGCCTATCTGTAGTTATTACTGGGAAATTTAGATTTCATACAAACCTGCCTTTATTTTAAATGCAGTTTAGTTATTAGAAAAAAGCACACACCTCAAACTAAGTATCCAAGCCACATTTTTTCCTAACACAGAAGGAGGCCTCTCTGAAGGTTTTTCCAGGCTTACCACTTAACAGCGGTCAAGCCAAAAATAAACCCTTGAGGGCTTTGCTAGGCAAATTCAACAGCACACAAAACACCAGTCCATGGCGAGCTGAACTGAGCTTTTTCCCCATTAGCCTCTTTCTGGGACCCCCACCCACATTCTCCCTTCTCTTAATTAGAAAGCTAATTAGGATTCCAAATTTAAATGCTAAATGGGGAGAGAGAGCTGGTCGCAGGCCAGGGTTCCTTTAACATCAAACACTCTCCTCCTGCCTCCTCCAGCACACTGAGCTGTGGGAAGAGAGCTGGGCCAGCAGGGCTGATGGGCTGGAGGGCAGCGTTTACCGTCAGTTGTCTGAGAGGGAAGATCCGTTTCACAAATTGCAAATTCTGAGAATATAAAATTTAAAAAAAAAGTGCCTTGGGCTCTTAGTACTTTAAGGAAAAGAAACAAGTATCTTACAAGCTCAATTATTATTACCATGGTGACATGAGGGGACATGAAGAGATCTCTTCAAAAACAGTTCCTGGTTCGAGCCAGGCAGCGTCTCAACAGCGCAGGGCGACTTCTTCCGTTACCATGGCAACCAAAATTAGAAGTGCTTTTGCAACACTAACAGAAACCATCTTTTGAAGCGCTTGGGTGAATCACATTGAATACCGATGATGCAAGCTTGAGTGATACATATTTTTCAAACATTAAAAAAAACACGACATTGCCATAAACAAATACTCGTTTTAGATTCCTCTTTGAAATCTTAACTTGGAATAGATTTTTTAGGGCTGGTTTTGTTTGTTTCCCTTTTGGATTCCCGCGGCCTCGAGTGCAAACGCGACTTGTTTAATTTCCAAACTTGTCTAAGTTTCACGGGTAACAGCTTAGAATGTGGTTCATTCGCTCTCTTTTTGAGATGGGATGAGGAATGGGGTGGGGGAGGGTGGGTCTAACAGAAAGCCTGCTGGTCTCCCAAACTCAGGAGGACGAAAACAGGGTGGGGGTAGGGGAGAGACAGGCAGGGAGGGAGGGAGACAAGAGAAGAAAAAAGTGCAGATGGCTGAATCCTCGCTGCCCTTACTCGGGCTCATAGCATTTTTATCTGTTGCCTTGACCTCTCCATCTGCCCAGATGTTGTGTCAGGCACCCAAAAGCTGATCAGAAATGGCATTTGAAAGACGCTGTTGCGATCCTTTCCTGTCGTGTCGCCGAGTCCAGGGGCTCCTAATCTTCCTGAAGGGACCTCCGGAAGAGGAGTCGAGGTTTTGCTCCCTTGTACAGTCTTTCAAAAGAAGCACCTTTCTTTGGGGGGTGTCGTGGTGTGGGGTGTGGTGGGAGATGTCATGCCCTGGGCCACAGCCGTCGCCGTCAGTCCCCTCCACTGCCTGCCCGGGTCACGCGGGTCCTCAGCCGTTGTTACAAACTCTCCAGACTTGGGCTCGCGCCTTGGGGCTCAGCTCCCGCGCACCCGGTGCGCGCCCTGCTAGGCGCCGAGCGGCCCACTCGGCTCACGTGTGGGCGCGCGCTCGGACACGGGTGCCGGCAGCAGACCCGGCTGGGGGACCACGCGCACGGACGCCTGGGCGCCGCGCATCCCTATGCCTGGCCCACACGCGCGAGCACACCCTCGCACCAGCTCGGACGCCCTCTCCTCTCGCGCGCATGGGCCTGGGATGGGGACGCCCCCGAGGAGTGCCGACCCTTCTCCTGACCGCAGTTCACCGCCGGAGAGTTGGGTCTCCCTTCCCTTCTCGGGTCGCGGGGAGGAGAGGCTTCCCTCCTCAGCCACCCAGTCTGCAGTCCGGCGGAGGACAGGGCGGGCGGAGTGGGGGTGCTGGCCGCGAGCCCCGCGGCCCTGGCTTACCTAGGTCGCGAGCCCGGCTCGGGGCTCGGCTGCGGGCGCTCGGGGTGGTGGGCGCTGCAGCGGCGCAGGCGGGCGTGGGTGTCCGGGCGCCGCGGCCGCGCTTGGGAGGCTCCTGCAGCTGTCAGGGGCGCCGACCTGACCGACAGCGGCCCCGGCAAATCCAGCCCGCCAGCGCCGGCCCGGGCTCTGCCGCGGGAACCGAGGCGCCCCGCAGCGTTTCCCGAAGGACCAATCCGGAGCGGGGGGCTGGCCCGGGGGAGGGGGGCCCGGGGGCCGATCGGGCACTGGGACTCGGGCCTGGACCTCGTAGGCCAGTTTCTATGGCAGCCAGGAGGGAGGGGCAGGTTGGAGGGGGACGCGCGGCGCGGGGACACCCATCGCAGACGCCTCGAGGAGGGAGATTTGGCCCTGCCGCAGAGAGGACCCCTCCTAGAGCATGGATGGGAAGCAGCGACATAGTCGAAAGAGGGTTGTCATAGCTCCCATCAACTCACCCCTCGTCCTGAGCCGCTCCAGCCTCTTGGTCAAAGGTGTCCGTGTCCTTGGGAGACTGCGACCCCAGTAATCCTCCCAACAGAACAAGAGTTTCCAGCAGACCACCGTGACAGCTCCTTCGGGTGAGTCTGGCAGGGTTTAGGCTCTGCATAAAGAAGTGCTAATGCCACCCTCTGCCCGGATTCCTCGTGTACATTAGACTTGGTTCCTTTGGTGCCATTTAAACGGCGGGTCCCTAATCTGCTTACTCCCCGTCTATGACCCTGCGGCTGTTGGTAGGTGCCAAATATTTTCTAGTTTACAAACAAGGAAAGCAAGTCACAGAATTGACTGTGGAGCCAGGAATGCGATTCACAGAATCCTAAATAAAGCATAGAGGTTATTTATTGAAGTTCAAGTCCTTCATTTCACAGAGGAAGAAACTGAGGTCGGAGAAGTCAATTAGTGTAGCAAAGGTCACATGGCTTTATGACACGCGGTTAATGGCAGAGCCAGGACTAGGCACCCTAAGTCGCAGTTCTGTGAGCATTCTTTCCCTCTCCTCCAGCTTCCAGATCCTGTGTTTATGATTGCCAGGGCAATATTTACAAAAGCAAAAGTGCTGAGGGGAAAAATAACCTAAGTTTAAAATCCTTTTATAGTAGAAATTAGAGAACTCAAAGATTCCGTTTTTGCTACTTGCCAGGCACTGTTATAAATACTTTCACAAAGAGTAACTGATTAAATCCTCACAATAACTTTGCAAGTTAGGTACTCGTATTACCATCTCCATTTCGACAGATGAGGAAACTGAGGCCCAGAAAGGTTATTTGACTAGATTAAGGTCACACAGCTGTCCATTGCTGGTGCTGGGACTCAGACCCTTGCAGTTTGACTCCAGAGTGGGTGCTCTTCCTTACTACCCTCTGTTGCCTCTTTGCGTTATGACTAAAGAGGCCAGGAACAGGAAGGTCAAGAAATAAAACCTTGGACAGCTCCATGGACTGACCATTGGATTGGCAAGAAAACCAAAAGAACCTGGAATAATTTCTTCCTTGGTTTATGAGAGTGGTCATCTTACTGTGTATGATAAAGGTTCTCTATGAGAAAGGTTTGTCTTTAAACAGAGAATCTCTCTTCGAAAGACAAGTGGGTTTTTTTTTTTTAAGTAATCTTTAAAATAGTACATGCCATCAGTTTTTCTTTCTAAAGCAATAAAATGCAGGATAAAACTTTTCATATTTAAAAAACATAATACAGGGCCGGCGCGGTGGTACAACGGTTAAGTTTGCAGATTCCACTTCTCAGTGGCCCGGGGTTTGCCGGTTCGGATCCCAGGTGCAGACATGGCGCAGCTTGGCAAAAGCCATGCTGTGGTAGGCGTCCCACATATAAAGCAGAGGAAGATGGGCATGGATGTTAGCTCAGGGCCAGTCTTCCTCAGCAAAAAGAAAAAATAATAATACAAAATGCTCCTGGAATCCTACAACATGACAATACACTTGATAGGATTTCATAAGGATACTACCTAGAAACCAAGAACCTCAACCTGACACAGACTCTCTCATAAACCCTCCCATCCTGCCCCGTTCGAGCACCATAGAGCAAAGCTGATGCCAGATTCTAGAGGCTTAAAAGGTTACTGAAGACTTCAGGATATCACAGAAAAGGAAACCTTAAAACTCAGCATCAGAAAACACTTCTCCTGAAGTCCACGGGCCAGAGCCCATTCCAGGAGACCCTCGCACTCCCATTTCTCTTGCAGCCATGCTGCTAGCGCCTGCTCTCTTTCAAATCACAACCCCTCCTTCATGCCTTCCCTCCCCTTGGGAGTCCTGGGATTCCCCCCTCCCTCCTCCGCAGCCATCCAGGACTGACTTGGCATTCAATTCTCTTCACTTGAAAAAAGTGCTTTCTCCTTGAAAGGGACATTCAACAATAGGTGGATTACAATGTAACAGTATATAGAGGTTAAAAATTCTTGTTTTGAATCGTTTGGGGAAATATTTTCAACAAATTAAGTGAAAGCAAAAGTTACAAAGCAAAGTGATACAAATTTGTGATATGTATGACTAGAAGGAAACACACCAAACACTAGAAATGGTTTTCATTACCTGGTGGAATCACAGGTGATTTAAATGATCTTAATACTTTCCAGTATTTTTTGCATTTTCTACAATGGGCGTGTCAGAAAAATATTATTTTCCACAAGAACTGATGACACTGTCAGATCTATAAAGACAGTGTAGGCAGGTTCATGGTTATTGGGGAGCTCATTAAAGTTTAGTCCTCTAAACCTTGCTCCTTTGTGTTGGCAGGAAAGAAGTCAAATACATTCTTAGGAACAACCGCAGGTGATTCTAATGCAGGAGGTACTTGTTCTATGCTGAGAAACATTGGCAGTGGCTAAAAGTTTAAGACTTTTGGGTCATAAAGCCACAGCTTGACTCCTAGCTCTGCTGCATACTAGCTGTATGACACTCTTTGGTTTCAGGCATCTTCTAGCTTCAATTTCCTCATCTGTAATCTAGGTGTTCTGAGAATTAATGAGATAAAGTTTCTGGCAAATAGTAAACTAGGATTTCTTAATCTGGAGTCCATGGGCTGGGGATGGCTGGCAGGAGGATACCCCACTGAAAATGTGTTAAAAGATACTCCTTTCATCACAATCTCTAAGTAGTTGGGGCCCAAAGAAGGCCAGAACCTCCTAGAGTAAGTGGTTGCTGTTATTATCATTGTCAAGTTCTGAGGGATCCTTCCACATTTGGTGCTGTCCTAGGGCATAGAGGGACATGCTACTCTCATTTCCTGGTCATTAAATTACCTGGTAGTCTGCTGCCTGTGTGTAAACCTGGGCTATTCATGGGGTTTTCCCACCTCCACTCTCCTTCCTCCTTCCCTCTGGTAGAGATATTCGACAAATCTTGGGAGAGGATGCAGAGCAAAAGTCTTCCAAGATTGCATATTTCTGCAGAGTTGAATCTGCATCTCAAAATGGCATATATCCTGTTCCAGGAAAATTTTTTAATTTACCTTGTTTAGGATTTGTGCAGTACCTGAATCTAAGAATTCATGTCCTTCAACAATCCAGAAAAAGTTCTCAGATACTCTTTGGACACGGCTCCTATCCCACGTTTTATCCTTCCTTCAGGAATTCTAACTGGACCTTATGTCTGTCAGACCTTTCTATTCTATCTTATGTCCTTTCTCATGTTTTCTGGATTTTTACCTTCTGTTTACCTTCTTTTACATCCTGGGTAGTGTCTTCAGATCTAGCTTCTATTTCACTTATTCTCTCTTGTGCTGTAATCAATCAGCTGTTTAACCTGCACATTAACTTTAGAAACCTTGACAATGCAAATATAATTAACAAATCAAATTGAATGACTTTAAAACAATTAGTTATTAAAATTCTTTTTTCTTTAACTTTATAGGAGCCTTTTAAAAACTAATATTTCTTGTGGTAAAGAAACATTTATCTGAGGTTTACCAGTTTATTCTGCTTCCCTTCTTATTTCTGTTAAATCCAAACAAAATTAAAAGAATTAAAAAACTAGTGTCCAGCTTGGTGGTGTAGTGGTTAAGTTCGCATGCTCTGCTTTGGTGGCCTAGGGTTCATGGGTTTGGATCCCTATGGACCTACATACCGCTTATCAAGCTGTGGTGGCGTCCCATATACAAAATAGAGGAAGATTAGCACAGATGTTAGATCAGGGCCAACTGTCCTCACCAAAAAAAATAAATAAAGTTCTCTCTCGTGTGTGTGTGTGTGTGTAAAGATAGATATAAATGTAAAGTTAACAGGATTTTTTTTTGGCAGGGAAAGATTTGCCTTGAGCCAAAATCTGTTGCCAATCTTCCTCTTTTTTTTGTACATGAACCACCACCACAGTGTGGCCACTGACAAGTGGTGTAGGTCCATGCCTGGGAACTGAACCCAGGCTGCCAGAGCAGAGCACTCTGAACTTAACCACTAGGCCACGGGACTGGCTCTTGCCAGGTTTTCTGATCTCCTGTTCCCTCCACCCACAACCCCATCAAGGGCTGATGTGGATTCCAAAAAGAAAAATGGGTATTTATCCTATGCTTTGTGCAATTCAGTCTTGTCAACTACAAAGAGATCTTACACAGAGGAACTGTATTTTAGTGATCAAGAGTGTAGTCTGTGGATTCAAGCACCCTGGTTTCGAATACTGACTCCACTTTCCACTAACTCTTTCTCATCTCCTCCTTGTCTTAGTTCCCTGCATTTTAGCTAATAATATAATTATCTCATGAGGTCATTGAGATGATTAAATGTAAAGTGATAAGTGATTCATAAATGATGCTATTATGTTACAGCGAGATTTTTATTTCCTAGGCTCTATTTTCATACAAACATCAAGGTGAGCATTGCTTCAGTTGAATAACTGTGTCACATTTGCGGTGTCATACTAGGTTGTAGAAAAGTTGAGAAGAAAAAATACTGAACGCACACATGGCCTTCCGACTCACCATGTCAACAGGACTAATGAAGTAATATTTATAGAACAAGGAGTAGTTTTAAGATAACCTGGAAGTTCAGAATACATTTATGATAATGACAGCCTCTGCATTTACAGTTTTAAAACAATACACTTCTAGGCCTCCAACTATACAGGATCTCATTAATTGGTGGTGGTGGTGAGTTTGATAGTTTTAATTCCTGCTGCTTCTCATTTGCATCTTTTATGACAAATTCTGCAAGAGCTATAGCACAACTCAGCACATTACACGTGAAAACATTCAGCCTAGGTTTCCCTCTTCTGATGTAACTAACACATACGTGTTAATCTAATGAATCCAAAGCTATTACATTTCTCCAACAAAATCAGGCTAAACTTTGAAGGTCAACCATTTACTTGTAATTTTGCATGATAGTTAAACACTGTTTCCATGTGAACACCTTAATGGCCATCTGATCAGCTGTCTAAACTAACCCATGTTAAATTGAAGATGTTCATTAAAATCCACTTGATTTGCTGGTGGAGGCTGTCTACATCTAGGTCTCAGTCAATACTCTTGGCTTATTCAAAGTGGGTAATTCATCTAGACGACCTTCATGGACCGTTCTAATCCTGAAGTCTCTAATTCCAAATTGAATGTAGCGGGAGCAGAAGCATTTCCATGTCCATGAAAATATTCCTACTTTCAATAGTGTATGAGGATGGTAGCCTTTTTAAACTAGTAAGACTGTTAAGAGCTTTCTGATTTTGCACATATTAGAACGATTTCTGGGTTTTAAATATACTAACATTAGGGTTCAGTTTAGTTTTCCTTTGAATCTTAGACGGCAGGTGTGGTATAATTAAGAATACTTATCCCTAGTTCCTGGCACAGAGCTCCTAAAACACTTGGAATTTCCCGAGTGATGTTATTCATTAACAAGCCCCTTTTGCCCATGTCTGAGTTTATGCTAATGAGGTGACTCTTGGCACTGGTCACCAGAGGAACCAACCAGATGATTAGAGGACTAGAACTATCAGCCCCACCCCAAGATCTCCAGGGAAGGGGGAAGGGCTGGAAAGTGAGTTCAATAATGGATGGCCAATGATTTAATCAATCAAGTGTAGGCAGCGAAACTTCAGTAAACAAGGTTAAGGGAGATTTCAGTTTGTTGAACACAACCATGTGCTGGAGAGCGGAGCACCAGGAAAGGGTATGGAAGCTCTGCCCACCTCTCCCCCACCACCTCCTTGTCCTATGCATCTCCTCCATTTGGCTGTTCCTGGGTTGTATTCTTTACAATAAAACTATACTCATAAGTGCTTTCCTGAGTTTTGTGAGTCATTCTAGTGCATTATTGAAACCAAGGCGGGGGGCGGGGTGGTGGTGGTGGTGAGAAGCCCTAATTTTTAGCAGGCTGGGCACAAATGCAAGTATTCTGGGGACTCCAATTTTGGCTGGTGTCTGAAGTGGGTGCAGTCTTGTGGTACTGATCACCTAACTTGAGAAGTCCATGCTAACTCTGGGTAGTGCCAGAAGTGAATTGTTGGACACCCAGTTGGTGTTGGGGAATTGAAGAACTAATATTAGAACAGGGGAAACAGGAGAGGCTCTCCTATCATTCTCCAGTGCACCTGGGATTCCTGTGATGACCAGTGTCTGGCACTCTACTGCCCAGTTGTCACACTGTAGATGTAGCCAAACACCCCAGTAGGAGTTAACTGGGAGGAACAAAATATATATACTTCAGTACTTTAAGTAAATATACAAAATGGTTTTTAACAGCTGTTTTATATTATATGTAAAATGCTTTGCAAACTGCAAACTGCTAGTTAACATAAGGTTTATCACCATGTAGGTAGCTTTCCTCTCCTTCTGCAATTAAATTAACTGGCATTTGAAGCATATCCATATAGCCTTTATATTTTTTTTTGGAAAAATAAAATGAACTATATCTGCCCTTCAAACCTGTCTTGAAAGGCCTTGCCAAATCTGAAAATTCAAATGATAATTTTAACACTTTGTTGTGCCTTTTTCCCTGATCTCTACCTTGTGGTCAGAGCTCTTGAAAGATTATGTTTAAAAATAAATCTTGTTTCATACCTTGGCTTAAGGGCACAGCATGAGCTATTTTCAGCATTCAGAATTCACTAGATACTAACTAGTAATTTACATACTTGAGACCACTATTTGTCAGGGATTTTTTTTTTTAACAACTAACTCAGGAACATGGACATCTTAAAGCAAACAAAATTCAATGTGATGTAATTTAATTCTATCAGTATTTTCTGACTTGAAAGAAAAAAAAATATATATATATATATATAAGTAAGCTTTGCAGTAGGTACCCAACTGCCAAACACAATAGACTTGGAAATGCTCACACACTTTTTTGATCTTAAAATAAAAACACAACCTCCTATTCCTTTTGTCTCTAAATCTGTGACTTCTCCCGTTGTGGTAAGCCTTTCTCTTCAGTGTATTTCATAAATGTGATACCATTTAACATCAGGATTACCAAAGGGGGATAAGCTGAATTGATCTTTTAAATTTAACACCCTAATAAGCAGAGAAAGTATTTTTAAAATAGGCTCTACTAAAAAATTCCATTGGCTGTTGCGCCCCACCATTTAAGAACTGCAAATAACAACCTCTTCCTCCTTCCTTTCTTTTGAACCGATTTTTGGGGACTGGAGGTGTGTACTGACAATTTTATATTTCAACTCATGTATCAGTCATGTTAATATAGGTAACATAAAATCATCTTAATACAGATGAGAAAACATCTCTGACCACAAATCAACTTCCACACTGGTAATTAAAAAAAAAAAAAAGAAGAGTCAAGACCACCATAATTTTAAAGTTTACTTTAAAAATGCAAATATCTCCCAATATTTAACAGGTAAAGAATATAGCATATTGGTTTATTTTATGTGGTTGTTATATTTTATTTTCCAAGTAATACTGATTAAAAATATGTACACATCTACTTTTAAGTCCACAGTTTAGCACTCTTATTTGTATGGCTTTAAAAGTTATAGCACAGGATCTTTACATTAAGGATCGGGGAAAAAGATTCATTCAAAACAAAGCCTGATATACTATATACATGTTTTTCTCTGTACTTTACTTTAAATACATTAATTTTTAACTGATGCTCATCTTATTTTCATCTGATGGTAAAATACTAGTGCAACTTTTCATCAAAATAAACTTTACCACAGATACAAATGAATTTTCCCAATTGAAAATGGCCCTTCAGCTGCCATTAAATGAAATTTGTCAACTTAAGTGAAAAAGAATTGGTAGTTGTCATTACTAAGCAAAAATATAAAGTACTATAGCATCACCTACATTGCTCCTTACAACACAAACTTTTAAAGAACCAGAGATGCTTTATAGAAGTTTAGTCGGTTTTGAAAAGGCACATGGGTGTGGATTTTTTTTTTTTTACATTCTAGAAATTTTGCCACCACCACTCTGTTTCTGTTGTATAGATGACATCTGTGACTATTGGGATAGACAACAACATTGTTCGAACTAAAGAAAGCCAGAAACCAAAATTTAACTGCACAGTAACAATGCACTTTTCTTCATGCAGCCTTGTGTTTCCTATATCAATTTTCTAACATGCATTAGAATACATAACCTTGTATTCTAATGAATTTGTTTGATTTTACAATACATAAAAAATTTGAGGAAGGACATGACCTAGGAAAGAGAGAAGGGAGAACCCTTACCACAATGAAAATAGATACATTCGTACCCAACTACATAAGAAGAATATAATCCATTTAAGTTTCCAGAAATAAAATTCTCAAAATTTCCCATTCACTTACGGGACAGATCCCTCCTCTGTGGCATTAAGTGGGGGAAATCGGTTTGTTTCAACAGAAACAGTTCGGCACAACAGGAAGAAGTTTAACTTTGGTCCACTTGTCTGTTAGCTTAAGGACAGTCACACTGCCCATCATGAGTTCAAAACCCAAAACATAAATTTAAAAATATATTCATTTGTTATTTCATTCTAGAACCGGCATAGGTGTTCTGTTCTCGTTCCCTGACCTTTCAGCTTGGGAATCCATTGTTGGTTTGGTCTCTAAACCCTCAGCATCTTCGTGATCTTCTCTGGCAGCCTCAGCAGCATCTACTGGGCTAGGCTCTCTCTCTTCCTGGTTCATGATTTCAGGGGACACTTGATCCAAGTCTGCTTCTAGAAGCTCAGTTTGTACTTCCACTGGCATCTGATTTACCCGTTCAACATGCAGTTCCTCTACATGTACTTCGGTACCTTCTTCAGTCTGAATTCGACCCACTTCTAGATAACTCACCTGGACCTGCTCTGGAAGCTCACTCATATGTGAATCGTGTACTTGGCTGTCCTGGAGCAGATCTGGATGGACCTGTTCCACAGTCACTTGTGCTGAATCCACCTGAACCTGAAGCAATGGTAACACATGCACCTTCCCAACTTGTTCTATAATAGTCATTGATGTCACAGGTTCAGTTTGCACACGTGTTTCTACTGAAAGAACTTCTTCAGTTACTAGACGCTCTGAAATATTATGAGTATCGCTGAGATGCCTCCTTAATTCATTTCCTTGCATAAACCACAAGTCACACAAAGTACAATGGTTGGGTTTATCTCCAGTGTGTATTACCAAGTGATCTTTGAACTGGTCCCAGCTGTTAAACACACTGTTACAGACCTAAAATAACCAAACATATGGTATTAACAACACTTATATTCAAACTAAAGGAAATACGGATGCTTTATTCTCTGTAAGGAAAAAGTTGAAGATCTTTCTGCAAATGTCGTGAATATGATACTTGTAATATAATCTGGTCCAAGAGATTTTGTAACTCTTTTATTTGGTCTTTTAGCTGATGTAGCTAACAATTTAAATACATTTTGGGAAACATTGTAATATTGCCTTCATTGTTTAAGATGTCATATGAATTCTAGGAGTATAAAGTAGCAATATTATATTTTCTCCAGAATATCAACATTTAGAACAATTACATTATTTGGGATAAATATACATGAATCATGGAAGAAGAGGCAATTACATTTGGTCCGCCTTCCCCTGCCTCACCCGTGAATTCTAATGATTTCTCCATGGTTAAGAATAACCATAGTTTCAGACTACCCGTTATTTAGGACATTATTTTACTGACAATGGTGTCATCTAGGGTTGGGTTAAAAAAACACTACTCTCATCTCCCTTAAAAAAATCAAGACAATGATGTAATCTTTACCTTCATTTCTTTCCAAAGGGTCAGCTCTACACCTTTGCTCTAGACTCTGTTATCCTTTACTCTAAATGCTTTCAAACACAGACGCCTTTGCTGTGAATACACTCACACATACCTGACATTCATAAAGCTTCTTTCTTCCCTTTTTTGCCCCCACTCCAGTTTGGCACGCAGTCAGGTGACATTTGAGGGTGCTATTTCTAGCAAATCGTTCATGACAATTTGGACATTCAAAAGGTTTTTCACCTATTAGAATAGAAAAAATTATATTGACAAATTAAGAAAAATAGAAAAAGCAATTAAAGTTTTTTTATTTTTGGTTAATTGTAATAGCACCTTCTTAAAAGGAAGATTGGAATTTATAATTCAGATGTTTCTACCATATCCAAAAGATTTTTCTAGAAGTGGAATTAAGTTTTCAGTGATTATTATAATTGTACCTGTGCTCTGACAAAGAAATAAAATTTGAATCTGAATTCTATCCCATGTTTTTGCATATCATAAAAAACTGTATGTTTTCCCTTAGATAAAAATCAAGATCAATCTCTATTTTGGGGAAATACATTGCTAACCATTCCGTAAGAATGTTTTGAGCACTTACTGTGTGCCAGACCATGTGCTAGGTGATTAAGATAAATAAACTGTCCTTTTTTTTTTAAGATTGGCATCTGAACTAATAACTGTTGACAGTTTTTTTTCTTTTCTGTTTTTTCTCCCCAAATCCCCCCAGTAGATAGTTGCATATTTTTTTAGTTGTGGGTCCTTGTAGTTGTGGCATGTGGGCTGCTCCCTCAGCATGGCCTGATGAGTGGTGCCATGTCCGTGCCCAGAGTCTGAACCAGCAAAACCCTGGGCCGCCGAAGTGGAGCGTGAGAACTTAACCACCTGGCCACAGGGCTGGCCCCAAACTATCCTTGTTTTTAAAACCTTCATATCACAGGCCAGGGTACTTCAGGAAGGTAAAATACTTAAAAATAAACAAATGCAATGCACTGTAGAAGGTCTGTTACAGAAATGAGGACCATGGAAAACGTACTGCAGCAGCACAAAGCAGGAGAGTGGTTCATTCTGCCTGGAATGGAATCAGAGAAGGAAAGGAAAGAAATTTATTCTAGGCAGAGGCACAGAAATATAAAATAGCATGGTGAGTGAGGAGTAAGGAGGAAGCTCAATAATGACTCCCAGATCTATGGCTTAGAATATCAACCAGAATAAAGAACACAGAAGTCTAAGTAGGTTTGCTGTGGGGTGTGCTGGGAAGGATTATAAATTCAGTTTTATGTCTGTTGAGTTTGAGAGCAAAGTGGAAAATTCCAGTAGACAGTTGTATGGACAAATCCGGAGCCAAATAGAGGGTGGACTGACATAGAGACTAGGAGTTACTTTAGGTGGTAATAAAAACCTTTGATGTGGATAAAACTCCCAGTATGTTATGTGATTAACAGAATCAAGGCCAGATCCCAATGAAATGCCAAGTTAAATCAGCAGGTAGATGAGGCAGCAAAGAAAATGGAAATAACAGCCAGAAGTAGAAGGAAAGAACACTGAGGGAAATTAAGGAAGAAATTTCAGGAAGGAGAGGGTAGTAAACAGTACCAAACTGAACAGAGATGTCACATAGGGTAACAACTCTCGCAAGAACAGTGCAAGCGGTGTGGTGGGATCAGGAGTCAGACTACAGTGGGATGAGGGAGAGTGAGTGAGAGGCAAGACAATGAAAACAGTCCGTGCAGAAATTCTTTCAGGAAGGCTAGGACATAAAGAGGAAAGGTGGGAGAGAGGTACAAGTCATTAACAGATTCAAGCCAGAAAAGAGTCATTATTTATTTATTGAAGGGGAAGAAGCCAGTGGAGGAGGAAAGGAGTAGGAATGATACATGAAGCAGAGTCTTCAAGGAGACATCAAGGTGTGGGATCCAGGGCTGACCATGAAAAAGAAAAGGGAAATATCTTTCTCTGTAATAAAAAAGGAAGCGACAAAGATGGAAGTTTACTGCACAGGTAAGTTAGGGATAAGAAGACAGCTATGTCATCTTCTGGGGTCTTGAGTGCTGCACTGAAGGTCTAGAATAGAAATTATGAAAAGAAAGATATAAATCCGACACCAAAAGGCCTAACTTAAGGTCTAATAGGAATTTTTTCCAGCAGCGCTCAGCAGGGAGTAGGAGTAAATGACTGCAATAATACCAGGATGGAGGGTTTTTTAGAGTAAGGGGGTTAAGAAGCCAAGGGAATGTGCTTAGAGTACAAGAAAAAGTGACTCAAGTTGTATACAATGAGCACAAGACAAGACAGAGAAAATAGGGCAGTAAGCTAGGTGAAATGGGATATGGAAGGACTGGAAGGCTAAATGAGGGAGAGTCCAACAGTTAGAGTAAGGAAAGAAGAGAGAATTCAAAAGACAGGATGATGCTTGTAGGGAATGGGCCCCAGTGATGATGAGGTACTAGTCGTGACCCTTATAACTAGGCACAACAGACACAGTCAAGTAACTTTGAGCCGTGGTTTCTTTCCCTGACAAAACTCCAGCTTATTTTTTGTGTAAACGAGATGAAAAAACTAATTTGAAAGAGAAGACCTAATCACCTAGAATTAGTGTTGGTACAGAAACTCCTTTTCAACTCCCCAAATGTTGGGAGATATTGCTAAATAAAATTGTTAAGTTTTGGATTTTGGTAGTATATTATTTTTCAATATAAATGAAACCTACAAATACAAATTGGCACAGCCTCTTTAAAGAGCAATTTGACAATATTTTCCAAGATTTAAAATGCACATATTCTTTGATTTGGCAATTCTGCTCTTAAAAATTAAATTACTTGAACATGCACACAAAGATACATACAAGTATGCTTATTGCAGTATAGTTTACAGTATAGCAAAATATTAGCAACAACCTAAATGTGGATCAAGAGGAGTGGTTAAGTAAATTATGGGATACCCATACACCGAAATATGCAGCTACAGTGAAAAAAATAAGTAGATTCATGAATGTTTCATATATTAAAAAGTTCAAGATAAATTAAATGGTACAACACTGTACTGCATATTCCTGTTTGTTTTCTCAAAAGCTCTGTGTGTCTGCCTATCATTATTTGAAAATGCAAAGACTATATCCAGAAGGATAAATAAGAAAATAAAGGCAGTAGTTGCTTCTGGAGAGATCTACTGAAGTAGGAAAGACATTCACTTTTCACTGTATGTTGAGCTTTTGCTATTTAAAAAACTATTAATGAACCCCCCAAAATCCAGAAATAGCACCAGATTAATCATTCTTTAGATGTATAGACAGCACAGTCTCCAAAGTGCTTTTACTGTCTTCTCTTATTTGTCACAACCCTGTAAAGTAGGTATCATTACCCTTATTTACACAGACAAAGAAAGAGACCCAAAGATAAAGTGACCAGTCAAGTTTATCATGCTGGCAAATGTCAGAACTGGAGCTGGAATCTAATTCTGATTTCTGGACCCACATTCTTTCTATGATTCCACACTACTTTTCCAGGAAACTAGGGAACAATTATTTGAAAACATGGTTAAAGGTCACCTTTAGGTTCTCTTTCACACTCGGTATCCCTATCAACATGTCAGATATCTCCCCCGACCCCTAAAGTGCTTACCCTACTATATTTTTCTTTCTAAATTAATAACCTCCAATCATGTAGCCACTCAAATCAGAAAGCTGGGAGCTACCCTTTCACCCCACATCGTACCGATCACCAAATCCTGTTGATTTTGCCTACTTAACGTTACTCACATCTCCAACCCTTTTCCACTATTATTGCCTTTACTCAATCCCTCATTCTTGTTTAGATTACTCCCTCAGCTTCCTGATTAGACCTAGTAGCTTTCATCCCACTCTAATCTATCCTGCCAGTCATCTCTCTCAAACATAAATCTGATCAGATCTCTTCCTAGATTAAACTTCTTTAAAATAACCCAGAGTCCCCCAAGAGAAATTTGAACTCATTTACAACACTTATGAAAATAATTACAAGATCTTGGCCTCATCTCCCATCATTACTTTTTCTCTCTCTCGCCCCTGAACCACTGGTAGTTCATCCATGATGCCTAAGTGCATGCCACACGGTCAGCCCTTCATAACTCTTCAGCTGCATCTCTTGGCATTCCTCCACTTGGACCGAATCCCCAAGCCATGATAACCTATTAGCAGTGCTCCACACGAGTTCCTTCCTCTCTTTTCTCTATGCCTGTGTATGTTTCATTTCTTTTGCCTGGAATGCTCATCTTCTGGCTAACTCCTTTTCCTTTGGGAGTTATCATAGGGTAAACCCTCTAGGAAGCAATCCTTGCCCTTTCCATCATAAACAAACAGCCCAGGCATGCATTCCCATAAGACTCTGTGCTTACGTCTATCAGCACTTAGCCTATCACACTGTGATTGTGCCTGCTTGTCTCCCCCAATATAAGTTTGAGCTCCTTGATGGCAGGGACTCTAAAATTTCTTTATCTCCATGACCAAGAAGATTGGTATTACCATTACTATTTTCCAAATGGAAACAAAATAATTCCAGAGGACAAGCAACAGCCAAATTTTGCTTATCAAGCCAGATTACAGTGTACGCTTTAAGAATATACAAGAAACCAAACCACTAAACTAACAAAAGTATGCAAAATATGCAACTGAGGGGGGTGTATTATGTATATATTGAGGGTAGGAAACAGGAACATATTGTTTCCTTACCTTACACTTAGCTGTAAGTAAAAAACAATCCATCCTTATTTTTTTGTGGCTGAGGAAAATTAGCCCTGAGCTAACATCTGAGCTAATCTTCCTCTATTTTTTTGTATGTGGGACACCTCCACAGTGTGGCTGGTAGGTAGAGTATGTCCGTGCTCAGGATCCAAACCCATGAACGTGGGCCACCGAAGTGAAAGGCACAGAACTTTAACGAGTCAGCCATGGGGCTGGGCCCAAAAACAATCCATCCTTTGTTAACATAAACATAACTTAAAACTGTTTACTTATGCTCCTCTTGAATTCACCAAGTCTTGATCACATCTTAAACTATCTTGTCACTAATTACTAGTACAATAATTGATTGAGATTAAAAAAGACAACGAAAGTTCAGTTTGCATTATGTGCTCAAATATTCCTCCCATGGTCATCTGGTTCTATAACTTATAACTACTTAAGTTAATTTACTTATGTTATCTCACATCATTTTGACGGGAAAGACAAAGGCACACAACATAATGTACTTTAGCTGCCTATTCTGCTGTTTGATCCAAAACACAAAGTGCAGGATTTGGAAAGCACATTTTAAAACTTTCAAAATGGTCTGTGTTGTCCTATTTTCAAACAGGTAAGTCACTAGTTTTGGGTAAAAGAGACAATTGCTTCTACTTTCACAATGCTAGGAAATAAAAGTGACTGATTATCTGTTGGGGTACCAGAAACCACTATCAAAGTGCGCTAGTTATCAAGATAATGCCTATTTACCAATTTACTGTGCTGCTGGTAAATCAATCCTTTGACAAAACTAATCCAGAGTTACCACAAAATGTTCATCAATAGACCATTAAAATAGATGAATATTTGTTTTCTAAGGACCAAAAACTATATCTACAGGCAGTTTCCAAATATACAGGTTTATAATGTATGAAAATCAGAAAGTATTTTCCCAAAAGATTTCATAAACACCTATTAGTTATCCAAACTAGTACTTTAAAGTCTTTTAAATCCATACTGAGCTTTAAGTAAAGTATGAGATTCTCCTGCTATTCATGCAACCACTGAGTATTGATACCAAGTATCTATTCAGTTCCTGAGTATTGATACCAAGCATTCGAAACGTGAGAGATACCCCATTATCTGAATCTATCTGGTTTCTCAATTTCAAGTAGTGTGTAGCAAGTGACTTTGGACAGCAAGAGATCTATGAAAGAAATTCATCCAAAGTTCTCCAAACTCCAGCAGAGAGAAAGATTCTGAACAGTGTGGGATACGTATGTTGTAATCACTGTACTAACAGTCTAAAAAGCCTTAACCACCACACATAATAAGAACATGGGAATAAGTGTCCAGAAGTCTGACACGTAGTATACCATAGCAACTGCTCTCTCCACACCCTTGTTATAGTGGGTTTAGGGTCTTCTCGAGACTCAAGTAATTAGTGGTAGCTTCCGTGTGTGGCACAGGAGACCTAATAAAGACTGCTTGGGAAGTGGCAGCAAGGACAGGGAATCTGTCAGGGAAAAAACAGGCACAGGGGATGGATGCAGATCTAACAGCCAGAGGCTCTAAGGAAGACTCCGTGGGACAGCACCCAGGACAGTAGAAGTATTATCCTTCTCATCACCCTGGCTGTCCACCAGTCCTGACACATTTGCCCTTAGAGAGGCGAGGGGAGATGGACATACACTGCTTACCTAGCTACCAGGTCAAGCAGATGACCAAACACACAAAGGTATAAACACATCAGGGATTATCTGTAAATGTACTCATCTATGTAACTTATTAACAAGAGACAGGAAATGTAAAAATAATTAAGAGTGAAGTTTCACTATAATTAGGATTTCCTAATTTATGATCCTTAGTAAATAATGACAAACTGTGTTTTACTTATTTCTTTTAAAAATATAAAATTTGGCAAGGTGTAGCAGTCACAATGACTTTTAAGTTGATACTGATTTTACCTTTAAAACATCAATATTACAAACTAATATTACAAATGCAGTGTGAACTCAGCTTGTACATTAGAAAATACAGCGGATGGTTTCCATGGTATTAGTTAAAAACAAAAAGGATTCAGATACTCAGACTTGAAGTAAATATGAAAAAATATACTTTTAACATAAAGTATTTACTAATTACCTGTATGTTTTCGAAGATGTTCTTTAAAATGTCCAAAGTGGTCAAATTGTTTCTCACAGTACTGACATATGTGAATTTTTTTCCCAGTTCTTTGCTTCTTACTGACTCCACCTTCTTCAAGGTGGTAACAATTGAGGTGCTGTTTCCATGCGCTCTCCCGAAGATACCTTTTATTGCATATTTCACACTTGAAACTCTCAGTGGAGTGTGATTTCATGTGTTCCTTAAAATGGTAAAACAATTTAAATGAACGGTTACATTTCTCACAATGGAACAAGTCCTTCACATGTGACAGCTGAAGTTCCACAATTTCAATACCTTCTACCTGTTTGCTTGTGGGGTCAGATGCACAGCCATCTTCGTCTTTAATCTGCCCTTTTCTATCACCTTGACGGTACTTGCTGGTAATGTCCGCCAACAGTGCCAGAGCAGAATCATCAGAGGAACCTGTGCTCTGAATGTACTTTATGGACTGCTTGGCAGAAGCCACTTCCTCTAATGTATCGATGCCTTCATCTTCCACTTCAATTGTGCCTTCAGCAATCTCCACCTCAATTTCAACAGGTTCTGATTCTGCAGATGGCAACGACTCGGTGATAACATTTGAAGTTTCTGCAATCTTTCTTTTTTTTGCCTCACTTTTTCCTGTAGTAGTTTCCTCTAGTGGAGCTGAGTTTTCTTTGTTCCTGAAACATATAACGTATGAATTAAAAAATTATAAGATTTATCAAAATTTTAGCAGGCTTTTGGGAAGAAATTGATAAAGTGATAACAGAATTAATATGGAAATGCAGAAAATAAGATTGCAGGACTTATACTACCTGATTTCAAGGCTTACTGTAAAGCTATAGTAAATTAAGAAAATGTGATATTGGTAAGGACAAAGATTAACAGAACAGTATAAAGTCCAGAAATAGACCCACTCTTATATAGTCAATTGATTTTTGAAAAAAGGTTCCAAGGTAATTTAACGGAGAAAAGAATCTTTTTTTTTTTTTAAGATTTTATTTTTCTCCTTTTTCTCCCCAAAGCCCCCCGGTACATAGTTGTATATTTTGTTGTGGGTCCTTCTAGTTGTGGCATGTGGGACGCTGCCTCAGTGTGGTCTGATGAGCAGTGCCATGTCCGCGCCCAGGCCCAGGATTCGAACCAACGAAACACTGGACTGCCTGCAGCGGAGCACACGAACTTAACCACTCGGCCACGGGGCCAGCCCCAAGAAAAGAATCTTTTAACATTGCTGCTGAAGCAACTGGTATCTATATGGGAACTATAAACCTCAATCCTTACTCTCATATTGTACACAAAAAATTAATTCAAAATGGGTCACAGACTTAAACATAAGAACTAAAACTATCAAACCTCTAGAAGAAAACAGGAGAAATCTTTATAACATTGTGTTACTGAAAGATTTCTTAAATAGCACATAAAAAGCAGAAATCTTAACAGCAAAAACTGATAAAAATGGATTTTGTCAAAATTAAGAACTTTTTCCCTTCAAAACACATAGTTAACAAAAAGACAAGTCACAGACTGGGAGAAAATATCTGCAAACATATATCTGTCAAAGGTCTTGCATAGAGACTATAAAAAGAATTCTCACAATTCAATAAACTCAGTAAGAGAAGACAACTATTGGGAGACAATTCTCCATGAGCCTCTTGTGTTTTTGCACATCTTGTGAACTGACAGCTTTGTTCTAGACTATCTTTTCAAGGATGTCTGCAGAGGAGCCCGCAGCCTGAGAAGACTGAGAGTGTGTCTCCCTCTGGAACAAAGGGCAGCTTTGCTTACTGTCCACTACAATAATGCCCCCCTCTGAGACAACGGTGGAGCAGGTTTGCTTGCAGTCCATTATAAAAGATTGGGTTTCCTAAGTTGGAGATGCTTCAGCTGTGAAGTAAACCAACCATATGCACAGCATTCACCCAGGCCACTCTATGTCAGCCCTGTGGGACTTCGGGGAGAAAGGTAAACTGGTACAAATATAAAACTCATGTTACACGCTGTGCAGAAAGTAATAAAGTCTTTTCTTTCTGACCTAAGAGTCCCATATCTTCTATTAGCATCCATGAAACTGTGGCAGGATAACCTGTTGGCTTGCAAGTAGGGTAAAATCTTAGATCCCTCACAGTTCTTGCCAGGTTTTGGCAACAAGGACAGGATACTGAAAAAGATCAGGCTTTCTGGAAGAGGAAGGATGAAGCCTCACAGAGCAATTAATGGGATCTGAGGAAGTCCATTGGAGGTGGCAGCAAACATGTTAACCAAACTGTATGGTGAACTGGGCAATAAATGGCCTTCTACTTAACTGCATACTGCTATGTGTTGAATTGTGTTTCCCAAAAAGACACAGTGCAGTCCTGACCCCCTGATACCTATGAATATGCTTTTATTTGGAAAGAAATCTTGGCAGATATAATCAAGTTAAGATGTTGTCAGTAGGGTGGGCCCTACTCCAATACAACCATGTCCTATTAAGAGGGATATGTGAATACACACACAGAGGAAAAAGTCATATGAAGACGGCAATGTGAAGATGGAGGCAGAGTTTGGAGTTATGCTGCCACAAGCCAAGGAACGCCTGGGGCTACCAGAAGCTAGGAGAGGCAAGCAAGGATCCTCCTCTAGATGCTTTTAAGGAAGCATGGCCCTGCCAACACCTTGATTTAGGACTTCCAGCCTCCAGAACTGTGAGACACTAAATTTCCATTGTATTAAGCCACTCAGTTTGTGATACTTTATTATGGTAGCCCCAGGAAACTAAAACATCTATTAATAAGGAACAACTGGGAATGTAGTTGCAGGATGAGTACTGGGCAATTAAGTTCAAGAACAGCTGCTAGAATGGTGCTCTAGTTGCTGCAAACTTTGGCAGGAGGGGCAGGCATTTTCCCTGCCAATCTGGCAGTCTGTCCCATCTTAACAATGAATACTAAGATTCATGGTGGGTGGAGAGGGCAGAGACAGGTTTCACCACTTTACAGACAAGTTACTGCGACATGCACCTAAATCAAGTTTGATAAGAAAATCTGCAACTGCTACTAACAGCAACCAGTTGAGACATTAGAACTGTGGCTGGTCCATATGGAAATGAGGAGGCAGCATAATGTTTGTTAAGAATGGCAACATCTAGGCCACATCTCAGGGCTCAGTCCCTCCTGCAGTCTGTCATGTCTACCTTAGATCCAGCTGGAAATGACTGTAAAAGGTCTGAGTTTTTTTGTAGTGGGTCCTGGCTGCCATAATGGTGCTTTGGTGCTCTTGGGGAGATTTCTCTGAGACAAACTCTTATGATGAAACATTGACTAGTAAGTCTTCCTGCCCAACTGGGTTTAAAATGCTGAGTCACTTTGGGAATGAGAAAAGAATCCAAAACAATATGAATTCTTGTAGTCGGACCTGTTGAAGACCCCTCCAACCTTTATGTTAAACCAGTGAAAAGCATTAGAGATGTTATCATGACAATGGGGAAGCAAATGTCGAGGATTAAGGCACAATTAAAAAAAAAAAAAAAAAGCCACCACTGTGCAAGGTAAGTCTAAGTCAGCCAAAAGGCATAAACCTCGTGGCACCAACTAGAAAGCAATGTGAATGAGGCTGTTAAATCAAGAGGTCCCCAGTGAAACAGATGGTGTCAGTAATGTAAGCCTTGCTGCCTGGTAGAGGGCTTTGGGTGGGCTCAAAACACTGGAGGTTTGTTTAGTTGGGCACACGTAACTCTCGTGCTGTTTGAAACCAAAAGTAAATGTGCCTTGCTCACTGACACAGTCACTTTCTCCCTTCACATCTCTTCCTCTTCTACCTTCCCTTCTCCTCTACCTTGACTTCACCTGCTTGGAGAAAGATAATTAGAGGTAGAGGTGAGGTCTCCCTGTTCCCAAGGGTATACAATGAAGACTATCTACCCGTCCAAGTACACTCAAAGAAACTCAGGAATGGGAAGGATGCAAACTTCCATGACTCCGTTACATTCAGGTGTCCAACTCACCATCCCACTATGGGGAGAGGAGGCACTCGTTCAACTGATGGGGTCTGGGCAAGGTACATAGTAGGAAAGGGAGGCTGTCTTGACTCTGTGGGTGGGGCTGATTCTATGTACTATTACTGCTTTGACATCTGGATGTACAGAAGGAATTGCTATGGGACTTATACTTCCCCATCCCATAAGCAGCAGAGATGAATCATCCCAATTGGGAAGAGCCACAGGTAGAGGAGAGCTACTGAAACAAATCCCCCTGACATTTGCCACCAGTAGCTGGGTCAGGATTTAGCTCGTGTCTCTATCTCATTATGTCTAAAGTTTACGCTATATTGATGATGTCCTGTTGACTGGCAAGCCAAAAGTCTCAGTCTCAAGGGCCGTGACTGCAGTGTTACCACACCTCCACCAGCAGGGGTTGCTGATAAACCCCAACAAAATTCAAGTTTCTTGGGACCATGCAGGTGGATTCACAAGGCTCTATTCCTCCAGCAGTAAAAGAAAAACTACTGTTTCTTCACCTCCTCCCTCCTCCCACCAAAAATGAGGCCCAGCATCTTACTGGACCTTTTGGGTACTGGAGACAGCACATGCCTCACTTAGGCATTCTACTTTCTTCTTTACAGCAGGTAATCTGCAAATCAGAATCTTTTAAGTGGGGCTCCAACCAACAGGCTGCATTGGAAGTTGTCCATTAAACTGTGGCATGTTGCCTACCTTTGGAGCCCTACCACCTTAATGACCCCTTTGAGCTACAAGTCTGAGACTGATGCTTTTGCAGATTACAGCTTCTAGCAAAGGGAGGCAGCCTCCGCCCAAAGGTACTCCTTGGGTTTTGGACTTGTCAATTCCCTGACATGGCTACAAGGTATATTCCCTTTGACAAGTAAGGATTAGCTTGATGTTAGGCTCTTGTTGCAACTGACACCTGATCCCTGGAGGCTTTGAGGCTCTCTAGCCTGATGTTACCACTTGGGAATGTGTCAACTAAGACTTCATGATTAGCAAGGTAAGAAGTGCCCAATAAGTCTCACTCGTCAAACAGAAATAGTATAGTCAAGAAAGCAGTTGGCCTCTTGGCTTTACGTGAAAAAGTGGTAGCTCCTCCACTCTGTTGGCCAAAGAAAGCCACTATATCAATGGAGTCTTTGATCACTGATGATTTGGCTAAGCTGAAGGCCGATGGTGTTCACTGGGCTGCTGTAGAGCTCAGTCTTACCACCAACTCTGCAAAACCAAAAGTGGATGTGGTTGCTCTGCTCAGAAGGCAGGACTTAAGGCTGTCTTCGTAACTCTGGACATTTTCCACAATAAACCCTGTTATATTTTTACTGACTCTTGGGCTGTTGCCAATGGCCTAGATGTTTGGAAGACTTGAAAATCCTGGAAGATTAAAGACACCCATCTTTGGAATCACAACTGGAGAAACAAGTAACAGCTGTTGATCAAATTGTCTGGATCATTGATTTAGAGGCCCATGGTAATGAAACCAATGACACCAACTAGAATCAAGCCTGCACTGCCCAGACTTCCATCATGGACACCCAGATCCAACATTCTGGACGTGGTGACACATTCACTATCACAGACTGAGCAGAAAGTAAAAGACCCTATATTTTTGATGTAGAAGCTGCCAATGCATGCTAGACTTGTAACACCTGCCAAAAGTTGGCCTGTTTATCTCATGGTGAAGGAGGCAACATGGCACAGGGTGTTGTCTCCAACTGTTCCTCGCAGACTGACTACACTGGACCTTTGACTCCATCTCAGGGCTATCAGTGGTACCTCACCACTGAAGACATTTTTTTCAGGTTACACTGTTGCTGTTCCAGTCTGATCAGCTGGTTCTGGTCGCACCACGTGGCCCTTGAGACTAATCTGTGTCATATGTTTAGCTTTCTGGACCACCTGCTGTGCAATAATGGTGTGCCAAAAGCTACAATAATTGGCTGATAGTCAAGGTGCTGATGGACCTTTCAAGCTCCCTACCATCCAGATACTGACATTGTAGAGCGTTCCAACAGCCTCCTCAAACATTGACTCAAAAGATTTCTGACTCTACTTCCCTCAACTCCTCCTTGTCCAAAAATCTGAGTAAGGCAGTTTGGTCATCGAACTCAGCTGTCCCCAGAAAGGGATCATCTCTTCTCAGCTGCTCCCTGGGTAAGGATCAAGACAAAAGGGGTAGGAAGTTATATAAACCTAATTGGAAATTTAGGATTCTGCCGTGACCATTCTTAAGACATGATCCTTTTCTTGCCCCCTAATGGCAACCCTGGGACAGCCTGGTTGGTACCTCCTCCAGGTGACAGCTGATTAAAAGTGGGCCTAGCAGATTCAAACTGAAATTTAGTTCAGCTATCTGGATTCTCTTGCTGACTCGACATCATCTTAGATTCTAAGAATAATGACTGCATGGTTGAATAGTCTGCTTGCCAAGAACAGTGACAGTGGCCCTTGTGAGCCATAATGGGTCTCTAAGTTTTATAAAATGCCCTTGCCTCTGACCACTTTGGATGAAAGGTCTCAGTAAGAGGAGGGGATGACTGGAAAAGAGGTGAAGTTATAGCTACTATACTATATACTATAATGGGACACACTGATTCTGTGGAGGTGGAAGGAGAGCAACAACCCTGGCACGTGGTGAGAGAACATCTTAGACTCCAGGAGGTATGGGGGAAAAAGGGACATTAATGATCTTTTTGCCCTTCAAAACCAGCCCTAGCACCTTCCTCGGGTAGGAAAACGCTCTGATGCAGCTCTCCTCAACTGTTACAACAACTTTAAATTGACTGCTGGTTCTGTCATCTCCTGCTAGGTGGCTCTGACCACAATTTGATCATCATCCCCTTAATTCTACCAAAAAGTCTTTTGGAAACAGCAGGGGATGGCCAAGCTTCTGCATGTCCCATGCAAAACACCATATGTTTGTCCCACTACCATTCCCAAAGGTGAGGCTCAGTTCATGAGCTGGATGATTGCCACTCAGCTGGCACTCAGGTGCTCACGACAAACAGGACAGACTGAACTGCCCGCAGACAGTCCCTCCAAAAACAAAGACTAGGCTCAATCATTCTAACTGAACTGGGAAAGGGGGAGGCCACATTGGAGGCAATGTCAACCTGTGCCACTGACTGATGAAGGTCTCACTTTGCAAACACAAACAATTGTAAACAATACTTTCTCTCCAAAGCACCTACGTGCCCCTGGGACTGTACTTCTTATGTGGAAGCCAGGTACTTCCTTCCCTCCTAAAATATGATGACTTGCACAGTGGGCAGAAGAGACCACCCAGTGTTTAAGGAAATACCACTGGTAGATCAGTTTAGTTCTCAGATGACTGTAGAGATCTCTCCAAAACAAGGCTACACTTGGTTACTTGGGGGAGCATCCTAAAGCAATAACTAATTTGCTATTTATCTGTGTCCTATGCGCAGTTTTCCCCACAATGGGAGTCACCCATACAAAAAGGTGGTACAAAACTTGTGCCCAACTTAAGCCGATGTGATCAATGACACCACTTGGGCTCTGGAAGGCACTCATATCAGCCTCAAATCACTGGCCATGGTTATCATGGAAGATAGATTTACCCTTGACTTCCTCCCTGTGGGCCAATGCAGAGACTGTGCAACTGCTACAACATTTTGCAATACTTAGATTAATGCTTAGGGCTAAGTGGAAAAGTCAGTACAGAAACTAAAGGATAAAGCCACCTGGCTTTCTATGGATTTGTTCACTGGTGGAGTTCCACACCTTAGGAGGGTGGGTGTGTGGTTAAGCTCAGCACTGTAGGGTGGCCATATCCTGCTGCTTGGAGTTCTGTTGATAGTTGCCTTAATTAAATCCAGTGTGAGAAAAACTGAACAGATTAGGTCCCAGTCCCTATCACTCAGAGTAATCAGAGTGGTCACACAGTGTGGGAACACTCGTGGGAAAACTCACTAGAAGCTAAAATAATATAGAAACAAGGATATTGTTTCTCCATGGAGCTCTCCATGGATTGCTCATGCTTCTGCGTTGCTTGTACACAAAGACACCGATCGTCTTTTGTTCTGGACTATCTCTTCAAGGTTGTTCGTATAGCAAATAGCCTTCAAAGACTGTCTTCCTCCTGACTGGAGGATAGGTTCATTTATTGTCCAGTATAATAAAGATAATGGCCCCTCTGGGGCAAAGGTCAGGCAGGTTTGCTTGTAGCTTATTATAAAAGATTTGGGTTTCCTAAAGCTCAGCGTTCCTCAACAGTGATGCAAACCACTGTGAGCACAGCACACACCTAGGCCACAGTGTCACCCTTGCGGAACCTGGCATAGGAAGAAAAACTGATATGAACATGAAGCTCATGCTGCTTCTTACGCTGTGAGAGAAATAAAGTCCTTTCTCACAGACTCAGGAGTCTCATATCCTCTGCCAGGATCCCTAAAACCGTGGCAGGCCAACTTATTAGCTTACAAATAGGATAAAATCTCAGACCTTTCACAGTTCTTGACAATAACTCAATTTTAAAAATGGGCAAAAGATCTGGACAGACACTTCACCAAAGAAGATAAACAGACGGCAAAAAAAGCTCATGAAAAAATTTTCAACATTATTAGTCATTATGGAAATGCAAATTAAAACCTTTATATACCTACCAGCACGGCTAAAATGAAAAAGCCTGATCATACCAAGTACTAGCTAGGCTGTGGAGCAGTTGGGACTCTCATATACTGCAGGTTGGAATGTAAAATGGCACACCACCTTGGAAAACAGTTTGGCAGTTTCTTAAAAAAATTAAACACATCTACCATACAACCCAAGTATTCCATTACTAGGTATTTACTGAGAGAAATGAAAGCACATGTCCAAAGACCTGTATACAAATATTCACAGCCATTTGATTTGAAATAGCCAAAAACTGGAAACAACCTAAACGTCCATCAACAGATGGTATCCACACAATGGAATACTACTCAGCAATCAAAAGGAATGTAGTAGTAATACCTACCAACACCAATCTCTAAAACACAACGCTAAGTGAAAAAAGTCAAACACAAAATACTACACGTTGTAGGAGTCCATTTATAAGACACTCTAAATAAGATAAAACTACGGTGATAAAAATCAGATCAGTGGTTGCCTGAGGCTGGGGATCAGGGTTGAGAGAGTCATGAGAAAACTTAGGGTGATGGGAATGTTCCTGTGTCTTGATTGTGGTAGTGGTTACACCATTGTATACAATTACCAAAATTCAAACTCTACACTAAAATGGGTGAATTGTATTATATGTAAATTACACCTCAATAGGCTGGGGAGGAAAAATCTATAAGGCAATTGTTCTTTCCTAATAACAGGAATCTTCTCACAGTTTTAAATAAACAATGCAATTCCAGCAAAGCAAAATAAATTCCAAGTATTTTTTCAGTGTCAATCAAATACACTATATTCCAAAAGGACCTGCATACTGCAAATGTGAGAAAAGCACCTTATTCACCTTAAGATAGTTATAGAATAATCTTCTCAATACAGTTACCTTAACCAGTCAATTTAAATTTTTATTCATAAATTGTATTATCATAAATAGCCAACATGTAATACTGCTGTCTTGTTTTCAGAGAACTCTTCAGAGTATACTGTCTGTCTGACTGGTTCAAGAAATAATTCAACATGTTACTGTATGTATACTGAAAAGCACTGATGGTTGTAATTACTACAAGGATCCTAGCCTTATCATAATAAATATAAAAGATTCTTAAAAGATTTTATTTTTCCCTTTTCTCCCCAAAGCCCCCTGGTACATAGTTGTATATTTTTAGTTGTGCGCCCTTCTAGTTGTGGCATGTGGGATGCCACCTCAGCATGGCTTGATGAGCAGTGCCATGTCCACACCCAGGATCCGAACCAGCGAAACACTGGGCCGCCAAAGCAGAGCTTGTGAACTTAATCACTTGGCTGGGGGCCAGCCCCTAAAAGATTCTAAATAGGCCTGGGAAAGCAGCTGTGCCCACTTGTTCTCACCTTCATCTCCCAATGACCATACACAAGAACTCAATTAAATGCCTCTCAAATTCAACCTACGCCACTGTCATGGAATATGTTCTACTGTTCCGTTGCCAAGGACTTTCCTCATAGTGAGATACTACCAGCAAAGAACCTCACAGACAGAACATTTTTTCAGAAGGTTCTCATGCAGGATTTAACCACAAATCTGATAATGCCCCATCCATATATATTTCCCTTAGTCTACCTCCATTTTGGAGAAGGTATGACCCAATCAGGTATAAATCCTCAACACACCTCTATTTTGCTACCCATGTCTCCTCTCTCGGCAGGACAGCACTGATCTGGTTTTAACTGGCATGCACCCATCCATCCATTCACAAATGCCTACTGCACTTCTACATGCCCGGCACCAGGCATCAAATAATATAAACACACCAAGTTCTTGTCAGAAAAGTTTAATCTTGAACTCTGTCATCAAACTAATTAAAAGCTCATTAGGAGAAATGTATTTATGGATGATTACAGTTCAATTAGTTCTTAGAGTTATTCTAAATTATATCTTTTGACTGAACCACACCAGTAAGTTGGATTAAATCATTCTGTCCCATGTGAAAATGATTCTACCAAATGGTACTTCAGTTTTATGACAATGACCTACATTGAGGATCATAAGAAACAGAGGCAGGAAATAATAATAATAGCAGTTCACATTTACAGTCCTCCGTGCCAGACATAAGCTAAGCACTCTACATACATTCATTCATTTAACCCTCACAAATAATCCTACACACAAGAGTACATTATCCTCATTTGACAGATAAGGAAACTGAGCTGCTGACAGGAGGTTGAGTAACTTCACTAATGCCACACAGTGGTAGAGCTGCGTTATTACCCAGGCAGCCTGACTCCAGAGTTCTTGTTCTTAGTCACTATATTACACTTTATTACATTGCCACTATTCATGATGTAAGATGTTGACATCTTCACTCACTACATCATTTAATGCTTTTTTAAATACCTTCTTTGAGAAATTTTATGTTTTAACTGCATAGGAATGGCTCCTAAGTAATTGATTTGTTCTCATCTTATAACCATGAATAATGTAACTGAGTATTCTTTTTCCTTTTTCTTTGCACTTGGTGCTTCAGAACTCAGAGCAAGATTTAGCCCATCTAGTATGTATATAGAATTAAATGGAATGCATTTTGGCTACCATATTTCTAATTCCACTATCACCCTTACCTGGCCTATTAATTTTATCTTCATCAATTTCCTCACATTTCTAAGTAGTACTATGTTAATCTTTGTAAGCCAAGCCCTTTTCACAGTAAGGCATGGTACAAATAATTAACAATTTGAACCCAAGAAAACAGGTTACAGGGACCCAGAGAACTCCTTAAAAGTTGCCTAGTCCTCCTTATTTCATTATATACAAAAGATGCTATTTTAGTAAATCTTAACACAGTTTTTACATAAGGACAAGAAATCAAGTGTGAGGGAAAGAACAATCGATACCCAGAAGAATTTTACAGATCCTTAAATAGTCTTAATATCAAAACATCAGTTCTTTAGGGCATGACACACAAATTCTTGACTAACAGAGTGAACATGACGGAATATAACTATCTGCGCCTCATTAAAGGAATAAGTGATTACCTGACTTCAAGGGCTTTGATAGCTTCTAGCATTTGTAGAAACTCTGCTGCTTTCCATACATCATTAGCTTCTTCTTCTCCTTGTATCATTAATTTTGCTGTATATGTGAACTCAATTAAATGACGAAAGGCCATTTTACTGACACCTGTAAAAAAGATGTGCATTAGCATGTATTAACGTTGATTTAAATCTTATAACATTTAGCAAAGAAAAAGAAGCCCAGTGTTTCGAATTTGATTAGTATTTGTCATTTCTGAAGATTATTTCCTGGCAGAATTCTCATTAAGAGTAAAGTAACATTGTAGCCAAGTTCCAGCAATAACTAGCAAAAATACTTTAAGATCTTCCCTAAAGATTTCTTCAGGCTCTTACAGAGCAGTAAAATCTATCGCTAAAATACATGAGCTGGCTAACCGCTACACGTCAGATATGCTATGTCTCCCCCCAGGGTGCTCTGCGTCAGCTCAGTTCCAAAATCTTCAATGGCTTCCCATAGCTTAGCAAATAAAGTTCAGTATCACTCTGCCTTTATTTCAAGGTCCTTCACATTATTTTCCTACTTACCACTTCCAAATTTTAAACTATATTAAACTAATTTTCCCTTCCAAATTTTGAACTATATCAAACCCACGCTACATACTAATCTTCAAATAAACTTTTCATTTTCTAAGATCTTCCTTGCCTTAGGAATTACTTTGTCTCTGACTGTACAAATCCTACCACCCTTGAAGGCCTAATTCTAATGCCATATCTTTAATCCTTCCCCCAGGCTGAACTGTGTACCTGTTGTGGTAACAATTCACGGACACCTCTTGACTGTAAGTTACTTGACAGAAGTTATTTTGTCTCTGTTCACTCACCTCACAGTACATGACACAATGTTTCCTAAAATCCAGGCACACGAAGTAGGAATAAATCAATAAAGGCTAAAGTCACTTCCAAAAGTAAGTTTCCATGATTCTAACCTTTCAAGTCTTGTGTTTAAATTTTGGCCCAAAATGATACTCTTCTTTCTTTGTGCCCTTCAATGTTGTATATTATTGTTTCAGTCTGTTAACGTAAGGCTACAAAAAACTACTGATGAGAACAAAGAGAAAAATATCTTTTTTTTTCTTTTTTGGTGAGGAAAATTGGCCCTGAGCTAACATCTGTGCCAATCTTCCTCTATTTTATGTGGGATGCTGCCACAGTGTGGCTTGACAAGCAGTGCTAGGTCTGCCCCCAGGATCCAAACCTATGAACCCCAGGCCACCAAAGCAGAGCATGCGAACTTAACCACTGTGCCACCAGGCTGGCTGCAAGAAAAACACTTTTAACACAAATTTTTAATGCTAAGAAATGACCAAGTCCAAACTGCACACAATATGCACAACTGCAAATACAAAAATATTTTTATGTTATTCTCACTTTACACACCTGAATGTGGCATTTCAGACACCAGTAAGAATACTGATGGAATATCCACCATCCTCGGTTTGTGGAAAAAAAGATACTCAGCAAGTCAGAACTTTCAAGTTTTAGTCCCAGCTTTCCATGACCTATTTGATTGTGGGCAAATCAGAACCATTGAGCCTCAGTAGACCCATCTTCAAAATGTCTGAAAATAATCTGAATATTGAGAAATACCACAAAATATAATGCGATATGATCAAATTACACGCTACCAAACAAGCAAACTAAAAATAATTGGATGTACTGAAGGCTAATTTTATTTGGGTCCCCTAAATATTTTTTCTCCTGGTTGTCTTTTGAGCACATTATTCTTTATTATACAAGTAGTCTGAGGGACAGAAAACTAGATTTCGCTGTTTGCTTTTTTTTTTAAGAAGTTTTGACCAAAAGTTTAAAAGTACAAAAGTCCTTTCTAAAAACAATGAGTAAATTTTTCCTGAAGTGGAATGAGATGTTAATTTTTAATCAAACACACCTATATAAAGCTTAGTATATGTATGACACAACTCTAAAACATTTTCCAGTTACTTAACTCATTTAATCCTAACAACTCTATGACGTACTATTATAATCCCCATTTTACAGATGAGGAAATTGAGACAGAGATGTTAAATAACTTGTCAAAGTCACACAGTTATTAAATGATAAAACTAGGGTCCAACTCAGATGGCCCAACTCCAAAGTCCACGATAAAGATTTTTAAATAAGATGATGGCAGGAAAGAGTTTGAATACTCATGGTCTCTCATTCACGACAGGCCCATACTCTTTTATTTAGAATTCCAAAGTCCCTCAAATCTCTTAAAACCAGAAGTTTTCCCATAAATTTGGCAGCAAAATTTGATGTGAACTGACATGAGGCTATTTTAGTCCTCACACTACTCACAGTAAATATTAATATGCTATGCTGCCGAAATATTATTTGGTTACAGGATGTTGCCCTAGACTCCACAGGGAGTATTATCTAATATACGTACTGCATTATCTTTAGAAAATTCTAAAAATTCGTAATTTCAAGAAACAGCTGGCCTCCAAGGATTTGAATAAGGAATTGTGTGGACTTACTTCCCAGACTTGGTTCATCAGAATCACCTGTGGACATAATAAAAGCATGGGTCCCCAATCTCTAGAATCAAAACTAGGACAGGGAACTGTTTTTATAAGCACCTAGGTGCTTCTTATGTGGCCAGTCCAACACTGGTCCTAGGAATAAACCAGTGACCCAACTAATTAGCTTACATGAACCAAATCGATAGCACCTGTCGAGGTAAGGAAAGTGGTGTTAGATGTACAGTTGCAAAAATATTTTATTCTCTATCAGGATTAGTTTGGTAACTTTGAAATCTCAGCCCATTTTCACATCAAGCCCTTACTCCTTTCATAATGGAAGCGTGCAGGAGAATACAATTTTTCTAGGCAAGTATCTAAGCAAAATGTTAATATGAACATTTTATCCTGAGTCATCTTTTTTCTTAGGAAGAAGCAAAAGGGGGCAGCATTCTGGAATCTCTCTAGTCTTAGGAAATTGCCCCAATTGGTGGAAAACTCCTACTCAAAAAGAATGTATGAACGTGTACTTGGATGTTTTGTCCTTGATAGTAGGAGCTAAAATTTTGGACATGATGGTAGAGATGCTATTAGAGAGAAACTATGTGTTTATGGATCTGTGGTTTCAGGAGGAGTAGAGAAGGAATGGATTTAGAAAATTGGAGGTTCAGGTTATAAGAAGGCTGTGTGTTCTGAACAAGAGAATGAATGTGCATTGAAGATTTTATGTGGTGTGAATCCAAGTCACAAAGCTGAGCTAGGATGCAGCTGGCTTTACAATTTTGATTTGAAGCCAAAGGTGAACCTGTGGTTCTAATCAAAGGTAACTTACTTCACCAGGGACCTAGAAAACAGGGAAGAGCTTAGCTTGCATCCAATGACAGCTTATAGTCACAGAACATATTACAACTTACATTTATTTTAAATACTTGTCATGTGCTTTTACAAAATACTATAAGGCAGTGGTTCTCAAAACTGGCTGGATATTGGAATTGTCCTAGCGCAGTGCTGCCCCAACTTTGCTACACACGGGAGTCATCTGAGGATCTTGTTCTGGTTCAGCAGGCCTAGGGTGGAGCCTGAGAGTCTACATTTCTAACAAGCTCCCAGGTGATGCCCCTGCTTCACTGGTCCTCAGATCACACCTTGAACAACAAGGACCTAGAGAATTTTCAAACACAGATGCTTGGATCCCACCCCCTAAATACTGATTTAATTGATCTGGAGACACAGCCTGGGCACTGGTACTTGTAAAAGCTCCCCTGGTGTTTCTAATGTGCAGCTAAGGATGAGGACCATTGCTACAGGTCATTATTCATATTTTACAGATGGGATTCCAGACTAGCTAAGATGGAGAAAGCCTACTCCACCCTATCTTGTTCACTGATTACAACTAAAAATCCTGCACAGAATACATAAAGCTAATATACAAGGACTCTGAAAAAATAAATAAAAGCAAGCAGACTGGGGAGAGAAGTCAAAAACAGCAGTGAGTTTTCTGGTTTTAATTTTTCCTCCCACATATCCCAGCTTAGACTTGAGGACAGCCCAAATCCCATAACTGTATAGCAGGTGCAGACAGAAAACGCTCCAAGACAAACTCTTTCTGGCTAGAGAACCAGGAAAAGGGATGGAACGGCAGGGCGGGGTGGGGGGGGAGTGTGAAGGAAAATTGTTTTTATTCCTCTCTCTCAGCCCTGCCTCACGGCTAGCCCCAGTTCTGATGCTGCATAACTAAACTCTAGGAGAAAGTAGTTCTCTCTGACAGAGAACTAGGAAAGAAAGTATGATCTGAAGAGCCTGGAGAGAATTCTAATTTTTTTTCCCTTTTCTCTCACCTCTTTGTCCATGAAATGGATCACACTGTGGGAAATATATGACAGCACAAGGAGGCTAAAACCCTAGTTTTCTAGCCAGAGGACCAGGAAAAGGAGCCCCTGGCAGGTAACATGCAAAGGAAATCAGAAGAGGGAGCTGGAGAAAGATCCTCCAAATCTGTGTATGCAGTCTTGAGCTAAGCGTCGAGCTGCACACGTGTGGAACTGACCTGAGGCAGCACAGTGAAGGCTCTAAGAACCGCACTACGGCCCGGACTACCACCCAGGTCAGCACACCTAGGACCTAAACAACACAACAAAGGTTTGGAAAACTAAATTGGAATTGGATCCACAGCCCAAATAAGGCAGTCTGAACCTAACCAGGTTGATTGCCTGCTAAACAAAACAAATCAAAATCAAAACAAAAGCATTCTCCAGAGGAAATTAACAGCATGCAGAATGTGATAATGTTCAAAATGTCCATGCCATAATCCAAAATTACTTGACATATTTTACAGATTAAAAAAAAGGAAGCCAGGGCCGGCCCAGTGGCACAGCGGTTAAGTTCACACCTTCCGCTTCTCAGTGGCCCAGGGTTCACCGGTTCGGATCCCTGGTGCGGACATGGTACCGCTTGGCACGCCATGCTGTAGTAGGTATCCCACATATAAAGCAGAGAAAGATGGGCATGGATGTTAGATCAGGGCCAGGCTTCCTCAGCAAAAAGAGGAGGACTGGCAGTAGTTAGCTCAGGGCTAATCTTCCTCAAAAAAAACACAAAAAACAAAAAACAAAAAAAGGAAGCCAAGATGCCCAAGGTTACACAACTGACAAACAGTAGAGCCAAGACTACAACTCAGGTTTTCTAATTACATGCCCAGGGTTTTTCTACAGCCAGGTGACCCGGCCAGACAGTACAGCAAACCCAAAGACAATCCCAAAGTTGAGGGCCTAAGACGACATTGAGCCAAATTGATTCTTTAAACGTGAATCTGCCAAACAACAAAACAGTGTCCTTACATTTTACTTTCTTATCTGTCTATGGTTTAAATACTGCAGGCTTGTGTGTGCTGTACTACAATGTACATGGCATGTTAGAGGTACTGAGAGGTACAAGACACAATCCCCAGGTCATTAGTCTCCAGAAGAGAAGACTCTACTTCTCCAGGTAGTTTAGTACTCCTTGCTCCACCGCAATGCATAGCCTAGCCTGGGCCGCTTATTTTTGACTATTTAAGATTCTGCTCAGAAGTCAACTCCTCTTTGAAATCTTTCCTCTCTCTCTAAGGTAGACTAAGCCACTCATACTCCCTCCTCAGTGACACCATTCCACAATAAAAGTCCCTGCAACACTTTTGTTCACTCACTTCTTTACTTGTTGCTTACGCATGATTAAATCTGCAAATTCTCTAAGGGCTGTCTTATTCATCAACTCTTCATTTCCTGGGTCTAGCACAGTATATAATATATAATAGGTATACAGCTTGATAAATAGCACCAATTTATTAAGCTTTGACAATGCACCAAACACTGCCAAGCAATCTGCATATGTTATTTCAATTAAGCACTACAAGCCTATAAACCCACTTTTCAGATGAGGAGGCAAATACACAATTAAGGTAAAGTAACCTGCCTGGGATCACACAGTACCTCAGGTGAATAAATGAATGAAATCTTGCCTTGTAACAGAAACCAATACCATCTAAGCAGCTAGACTCTCACTTTAGTAAGCTTTGTGCATTTCCATTATGTCTGTGCTCTATCACAGATAATCAAAAGATAAACTATCTATGGATGTAGCTAGAATGAGAGATAAACTGAAATGAACCCAAAAAACGATGTTCTTAACTCTTTATGTTTTCTTTACTCCCCAAGGCACCAAATTTTTCCAAGGGAATAGTGTTTCCAGGCAACCCATCCATAACAGAGAATATATACACAGTTAAAGAGACACAAAACCAAAACTCAAGAACCCTGAAAGGAGCTAAAATTCTGTATTTATGTGGGCAAGCTGACTTATTTTCTACAGTTTTGGATGGGAATGCTGGATATTGTAGTAGCAGAAGACAAAAGCATGGTAACTAATAGCACAAACTAAATCTCCTGCTAGCTGGGCAATCGTGGGCAAGTTACCTTTTGGGGTCTGTTTGTTCCCTGACGTATAGACTGGAAATAATACCATTTACTTTAAACAACTGCTATAAACCTCAGAAAATGCACATAAACTATACAGAGCACAATACCTGGCACTTGGTGGGCGATTATTACAGAAGTCAAGCAAGTACAGAAATCACTTTCTACTTTAAGGCAACATCTACTGGATGACCCCTTCCATCCCAGACCTTCTATAGCCACTAGAACTTCTTCTGAATGCTACTTAAGTCCATCTGTCCTAGCCTTTTCCATATTATGGCAGCCCACTTCACACTGTGCACATCATCTGTACCTCTGCTGGAACAGATGCCTCTACTGTAACCTGCAGCATTCCGGCCAGTCTGAACCCTAAGCCCACTGAACAAAGATGGGAATTCACTTTTAATACATGTTTTCAAAAGACAGTGACCACTGGTTTTAGCAGTGGAAAAGACTCCTTTAAGAGACCAACATCTACCATCTAAAGTAAGAGTTTTTCCTGGCAGATCATTTTACCAAGCACTTTACTAAAAGTAAGAATTCTCAGGTGTCAAAAGAACAATTTATCAAGTCACCTAACAGGAACCACTGATGCCTGTTTCCCATGATATCTTGTTAAATTAATTGTCTAAAACTTTTTCATCAATTACATTTGCTAGGTTAAAACAAGCATGTACCTTCTATCTCCACCAAAGGTTCCTGAGTAAACTCCTGAAAGAATTTGTAGAAGAACTTACTGCAAGCAGCCAAAACAGCCTTGTGGGCCTTAAAATGGTGTCCTAGATAAAAAAAGAAAACAAAATCATACATAGTCACAAAAATCAAACACAAAACAACAAATTACAAAATTACATAAAGTAAAATAGATCTTTCTTCATAACATAATTATAAAACTATATAAATTACTGAACTCAAGTCAGAATATTCTTGGCAGCTCTCAACAAATTTTAATCTTAATTAGACAGGAAGTCCGATCTTTACCTCAAAGACATCATTAGGTCCGTTTTATAAACGCCAGTTTACAAGACTTCAGGAGGTAAAGAGCCTCCTACCACTTAATTAAAGAGTGAAAGGCATATCCTATTCAGTTGAAAATGCTAAATATAAACACAACCCAAAAGGTTACACATCGTTTGGAAAGAGAGAAGAAAAAGCCATAGAACAAACAGGAAGCTGGATATATTTGCTACGGGAAACATTTTTAAATGCCTAATATTTAGAAGCTCAATCTACAGCAGCCGTATAAGAAGAACAGCTTGCTTTGAGAGGCCTATTTTTACTAAATCGAAAAGATACCCAAGCTGGGTTTGCCTCCTAAGACTGGTAAAGACCCCATTTGATTTTGAGAGTTCCCAAAGTGGGTACCAGTGCTGCAAAGGAATCTCTCACATTCTCCCTCCCAGACCATCTGAGAAACCAGGAAGAATCAGCACTTCCCAAATGACTCCTGTGAGACACTCCTCAAAGCAGCTTATCAATAGACGGCTATTAACCAAACATTTAGAGACATCCTCCCCACCCCCACACCATCATCTTGCACTCAAGTGTGCAATGGGAAAACTCAAAAGGCTGCAAGAAGTTAAAATGCGATGCTTATGCTGAAAGCGTGACTGGCCAACCAGCCTCCCACAGCATGGTCTATGTGAGTGAACAGTGACAAGCGCCCTCGGGTCCCAGCGCACACCCTCCTCAGGCTTCTGATGGGGAGTCCACAGAGGGCGGGTAAAAAAGGCAGGTGGAGGCAGGGGAGGTAAGAATCGAAGCCACAAATTCGCTCCTCTGCCCACCACCCTACCCACCGTCGACAATAAGGGTGATGTCAGTAAACCGGTCCTGCTCTCTCTGTTCATTCAATCGGTCCAGGATCATTTTATGATGTTCGGGGAACTCCTGAAGGCATTCCATCGTCTCTTCGGCCTCCATGGCCGTCGGGTTGCTCTACAAAAGAGGAGCATGATAATGTACACCCATGAGCTCGGGCTGAAGAACAAAACCCCGAAAAGAGAAAACAACAAAAACCAAAACCCCAGCAACGTGAACAGAAGGGGGAGGGTGAGGCGAGAGGAGAGGAAGGCGAGGGAGAAAGAAAGGCGAGCCGGGGGCCGCCGCGCGTTGGGGGCCGGAGCCGCGGCCGCGGGACTCCGAGCCTGACCTAATTGGAGTCGGGAGACGCGAGCTGGAGCGGGGTGGGCACAGCGCCGGAGGCTCCGGGCGCCGGGGCGCGCAAGCCCGGCAGGGGAGGGGACCCGACTGCCGCAGCGGCTCTCTAACGGCCCGCCAAGCCCTCTGCCCGGCCCTGGCTCCCGCCGCCCCGGGACCCGGTCCGGCCCGCGGCCCACAACGACTCCCGGGACGAGTCGCCTCTCCCTCCCCCGCCCTCCCTCTTCTCCCCCGCCCCAACCGGGCCGGCACTCACTCAGGGAAGGAGGAGCGGCCCGGGCCTGCGCATCACTTACGTCGACGTCCTGCGTCACCGCGTCGGGCTCCGGCTGACGCAGAGGCCTACCCAGCGCAGACTGGAGGAGCCGGGCCCCGCCTCCCACTAGTGGCGGGGCGGAGCCAACCCAAGGGATTTGGCGCTCAGCGAGGGCGAGGCCGCGCGCCGGGAGAAAATCAGGCTATGGAGGGACTGGGCCGGTTCAGGGCCTGGCTGTGCTGGGGGCGGGGATCCTAAGTCACCGCTCTTCCACCTTCCTCTCGCCCCGCCTGACTCCAGGTGTGAGCACTTCCGACCCTGCCCTCTGAATAAACTCGCAGCCTGTTCCTGCTCTGCTTTTATTCCGGGGCTCCTCCGGCTCCGCCCCGCCCCGCCCCCTTCCCTCCCTAGCCCTCGGTCGGCCCGCCTTACCTAGCTCGTGATCCTCCCTCTCTCCTCTCCGTCCCTCAAAGCCTTTCCTTCCTTGCTGTCCCCTGCCAGGGCGTAACTCGCCCCACACCTTTCCCTACCCCTAAACTGCGCCTCGCTCTCCATTTCCTCGCGAGTGCCCGGGCGCTCCCTCTGCTCGGGTCCGGCCTGCACACCTGCGCTCGCTCCGAGACCCAGGCGGCCGCGGCGCGGGCTGCGGAGGCCACGGGCGCGAGCACGTTCCGGCCGCCTGGGATCTTCCTCCCGGGTGCCCGCCCTCTCCGTGCTCGGCGAGGGGCACGTGTTCGCCAGGCTCAGGACCTGGATCTGCTCTGATTATTTACACATGATGCTGTTACAGTACTACAGCTCTCCACTCCCAGCCTTCAGCGCTTGAGGAGGCCGGTGACCCATAATCAGCCTCACGTGACTGGGTCATTTATTCGTTCATCCGAAAAAATGATTTTTGATGATAATGAGATGGTCGAGATTAACTTATTCTTTCATCTCCAAAGAAAAAGAGTGGGAAGGGAAGGATTCAAATAGCTATATGCAAGGGTGAATGTGATTATTTCAACAGACATTTATTGAGAGCCACCGCTGTGCTAGGTACTGTTTAAGAGACTGGGAAGTCCAGTGGTGATCAAGGCATTTGTCGTTTCTACCTTATGAATCTTAGTCTGATAGAGTAGTTAGACATTTTGAACAGGTAATTGACTGGGTGCTGACTGCGGAGTGTTATGAGATGTGAAGAACAAGGTAATGCGTGGGTTAAGGAAAGTTGGTGACCTATAAAAAGCAATTATGAAGTCTGAGTGTTCTTAGCCAAGGGTACAGCACATGCAGAGGCACCAAGATAATAGCATTCCTGGAACTAAAAGAATGTTTCTGGGACAGACCCACGGGGCCTTGAAAACAGTGTTAAAGATGTTAGATTTTCTTATAATTGCAAAGGGAAGCCTTGAAGGTTGAGCAGGATGTGACATGTAAGATTTACTTCTTATAGACATAATTCTAGCCCTGGTATGGAGAATGGATTAAATGGGAGAAGATGCAAGGAGTAGACACCAGTTGGGAGACGGTTAGTAATCTAAATGAAACCATGGTGGCAAGTGGGATTAGAGAACCGGATGGACTCTACAGATAGAATCAACATTGACTGGAAATCATGTCATAGGTACTAAATAAATAATGTTGGATGTATTCATGACAAGAGAGAAGAACACTCAAGGATGGCTCCTAGATTTCCAGCCTGAGCTGGTGGATTGTTGGTACTGTTTACCAAAATAGGGAATACAACTGGAGGAACTGGTTGGGGAGAGAGGATGGGGAGGGCAGGGGTAATTTTAAGGAGACAACTAAATGGAAATGATGTTAACAAGGCACTTTATATATGGATCTGTACAGAGCTTAGGGGAGAAAACTAACCTTAGAGCTTTGGGAATTTTTAGCATAAAGTGGATATTGAAACCATGGAAATAGGTGAGATTATTTAAGGACAAACTGCAGGGATGATAGACTAGCAGTTTGTAGGTTGAATTGACTATTGGTGTTTTAATATTATCATCATCACTATTATTCACAGTATTTTTTAAGATGAAGAAATCGCGCATAGAAATAGGTTTTTTGGAAATTCCAGTATATAAGGGTACTTTTCTGTGCAACAGCAATTGGATTAAGCCAAATGGAGACTGCCCTCTCTATATGAGATTTGAGCTATTCAGTTCAGCACAGCCGCAATCACTCTCAAATGTCTTAGACTCAGCTTGCATCTTTCATTTTTACTTGCTTTGTTCCTAAAGCATTTAAGTTTGGACACTTGGTCTATAGAGTCAGAATGGAAGAAGGTGTAGGACTTTATCCCTGAGAAGTATCAATGTTTATGGGTTGAGTAGGAAAGGAAGAACCTGCAAGGACAGTATGGCAGCTCGAGAAAGGAGGAAAAAAGAGAAGTATGACATCAAGGAGGTCAGTGTTCCAAAAGAGAGGGTGTGCTCAGCAATGCCAAATGCTGCCAAATGGGCAAGCTAAGCAAAGATTAGGAATTGTCCGTTAGATTTAGCATCATAGATGTCTATAGTAGAAGACCTTAGCAAGAACAGTTTTAGTTAAGTTCTGTGGGAGGTGTGTGTGTCGGGGTGAGAAGTCCATATCCAAGTAGGTTTAGGAGTAATTAGGAAAAGAAATTGAGATGACAATGATAGAACTCTCATTAAAAATGAGAGAGGAGAGAAAGGAGTACCTGTAGAGGGTGATGGGTCAAGCCAGTTTTGGTTTTTGTGTTTTAGGATGGTAGAGACTTAAGCTATTTAAATGCTGATGAGGAAGGATCCATCAGAGGAAGAAGATAAAAATACAGCAGGAAAAGGGGTTAATTGTGCAAGAGAAGAAGAGACTGGAGAAAATGAAGTTGAGAGGATAGGTGAATGAATCAGCCTTAGGACAAAGGACATCTCTACTATTATCACTGAAAGAATTAATGGATTAGATGCTCTTAGGAGTATAGATTTACTTTCAAGAAGTTGAGAAAATTCTTATCTAACTGAAAAGTTCTGTTTTCTCCATTAAATAAGTGACGAGGTTATCTACTAAAAGCCAAGATTAGGAGAAGGGTGTGTGTGTGTTGGGGAGGAGAAGTTTGAGACTAGAAGATGTATTAGTTATTTAAGGCTGTATAAGAAAGTGCCCCAAAATGTAGTGGCTTACAACAATATTATTATTTCACAGTTCCCATGGGTCAGGGTGTGGGACCTGAGTTTTCACCATCTCTCACAAGGTTCCAATCAAGATATCAGCTGAGGCTACTATCATCTCAAGACTTAGCTGGGGAAGGATCTGCTTCCAAGGTCACTTAAGTGGTTGTTGACAGAATTCAGTTCCTCCTGGGCTACTAGACTGAAGACTTGAGTTCTTTGCAAAGCCTTCCTCCATTTGGGGCTCACCATAGTGACTGACAGCTGGATTCCATCAGACAAGAGACAGTAAGCAAGACAGAAGCCAAGTCCTTTTGTAACCTAATCTCAGAAGTGACATTCCATCACTTTTGCTGTATCCTATTTGTTAGAAGCAAGTCGCCAGCTACAGCTCACAATCAAAGGAAGTAATTACACAATGGCACAAATACTAGGAGGCATGATCATTGGGAGCAATCTTAGAAACTGCCTACCACAGAATGGAATGGAAAAGATTTGAAATAGATCTTGAATGTAGTAATATCACAGTAGCATCAACAGGATCTGGTAGAAGTGGGTAACCAGGAATTTATACGATAGCAGGTCTGCTGGGCATTGTGATTTCCTCCCGAAGCATTCATTAATCAGGTACCTACAAGGATAGGTGATGTAAGGATGAAGTTAGTGTTAAAACACAGTTCTCTGTGGTGCAGATTTTGTGTCAGTTAATTATAACCAGGTTTATAGATGTTCTCTGGAGTTAAAATGGCTTCTTCAAACTTAAGGCGAATTGACAAATAGTTCCAGCTGCCTTAGTGGTGTCCCTTTATATGTGTCAAGGCCACATTGGAAAGGAGATAGAATGGTGGTTAAGAGTTTGGTTTGAAAGATAGCCTGGGTTGAAGTCTTGGTTCAAGTTAATAGCTGGGTGACTTTGGGTAAGTTAACTTCATTAAACTTCCGTCTCTTCACCTTTAAAATATGTTGTCGTGTGGGGCCGGCCCAGTGGCGGCATAGTAGTTAAATTCCCGGGCGCAGACCTGCACACCACTCATCAAGCCATGCTGTGGCCACGTCCCACATACAAAATAGAGTAAGACTGGCACAGATGTTAGCTCAGTGACAATCTTCCTCAAACAAAAAGAGGAGGATTGGCAACAGATGTTAGCTCAAGGCCAATCTTCCTCACCACCACCACCACCAAAAAGATGTAGAAAGCGAATCAGATAATACATGAGAAGCACTCTGATTAATACCTGGTGTGTAGTAAGCTTTCAGTAAATGGTCTTCATTGTCATGCTCCGGTATAAGGTTTATATTCTATCTCCTATCTGCTATAATTTTTGAAAAGATATTTATGGGTCAACAAATGAGGTTTTCTTTGGGACTGCCCAAAGGAACTGAAAATTCAGGATGTCGCCAATGAACCTACAGATACAGCAAGCTGAAAAAAGGATTATGACAAGTCTAGAGTTTTTGGAGGGGGACACTATCTTACATATGCCACAAATAAGACACTGACAAAAGTATTAGGGTTATTTCCTCCTTTTCTTCCTTCAGGCAACATCCTAGTTCAGGACTGGAGTGTGTACTTGAGGATGGTTACTTAGTTGCTTCCCAGCTTGTAGATGGTGACCTTTACGCATAGAGTAGTCAAACTCGAATGCTGGCTTGGAAACTCCAAATTAGGGAGGGTACTCAATATTCTTGTAGAGCTGGGGAAGAAGGCAGGACAGTGGCCAGGTAGGAAAAATCACAGAAGATAGCTGGCTAAGCAGGGAATGACACACCAGGACCAGAAGTTCTTCTTTTCAGCGTCATTGTCCCAAATGGCTGCCAAATCTTGAGTGTTCAAGTTCAACTCTGGTCCCATCTTGATATAACAACAATATGAAATATAATAACATCCAGGTGGGGAAATGATTACTTTTCTCCTGGAAGTTGGTGAAACTCTGGAATGTTGTGATTGTCAAAGGGTCCTTAAGATCCAAGGCTGCTGCTTTAATTTTTAAATTTTTATTGCCAACATGGAACTCACTGGACCCTCCTTGGCCTCTCTCTGGATCTTCCTCTTTTCCTTGATCTCTTAAGATTGGAGTGCCCCAGTCTATTACTTTTAATGTCACTCTAATATATTTGGGATTAAATCTATATTAACATTTGTTTTCTATTCATCTTACTGTTCTATGTTACTTCTCTCTCCTTTCTGGCTTTATTTTGGATTTTTTAAAAATTATTATTCCAGCCTCTATGATGACTTCCAAAGAGGGCTGAAACTAGGATGAGGTGACTTGCCTTGGGTGCCAAATTTAAGAGGGGGTCAAAACTCAGAAATCAAGCTAAAAAATTTTTTTGTTTTTGAGGAAAATTAGCCCTGAGCTAACATCGGCTGCCAATCCTCCTCTTTTTGCTGAGAAAGACTGGCCCTGAGCTAACATCCCTGCCCGTTTTCCTCTAGTTTATATGTGGGACACCCACCACAGCATGGCTTGACAAGCAGTGCCATGTCCGCACCTGGGATCCAAACCAGCAAAGCCCGGGCCGTCGAAGTGGAACGTGCAAACTTAACCACTGCACCACCAGGCCGGCCCCAAGATAAATAGTATTTTTATACAATGTTTTTTAAAAAGTAAAATGAATACAAGACTTCTACTTCCAGGAACACGGAGTAGATATACTTTTCCCTATTTCTTCCACTAAGCACTAAAACCCTGCACTATAACCCCTGGACATTATATAAAAACCAAACATAAGAAGACTCTGAAAGATAGAGAGAAAAATCAGACTGACCAGGGAGCTCAGAACCTGAGGAACAATACAGTAGTAAGTTCCATGGGTTTTCTTTCACCCCTATATATCTCAGTCTTAAAGCCAAAGAAGCCAGCAAGTCAGAGATGCCAATAAGCACAGGCAACAACAATTTTAAAAAGCCCAACAAAGGCTGTCCTCTATAGTCCAAGGGCCAGTAAAGGGGCAGCCTAGCAAGACACAATACTCTTGGACGAAAGCTGCTCTACAGAGGCAAACACCACAGAAAAAGACATGGCCTCATCCCCATCCATGTCAGCAAAGCTGAGTGAGGAGCCTAAACTTCTGTCCTCTCCAGGCTCTAATAAGCCATCCCAATTCCCCCCTCTTTCCTGGGATTGTGTCAGAGAAAGCCAAGTAGGAGCCCAGACTTTCACCCACACCCAGCAGCAACAAGATTCCCCTCTATGTCATCCTGGGGAGATGTTAGAGGAAGCTAGTGGAGAGTCAGGACTTTCACCATTATCCAGCAGGAATGAGGCCACCGCCACTGCAGTGTCAGTGCAGACCATGTGGGGAGCCAGAACACCTGTTCCTGCTTGGTAATAACAAGGATCAACTTCCTCCTTGGGTGTCAGTGGAGGCCAGGTGGGGAACCTGGACTTCTACCTCCCTCTAGCAGTAATGAGGTGGTGCTCCCCCTTTCCTCTGCAGTCTCATAAAAAAAAAGTTAAAACAAAGTTTAAATAAAATTGAGAGTCTCATAAGGTGAAATATCAAAGTTTCATTAAAAATATCATTCATCCTTAAAAAAAAACAAAAAAAAACCACTCATCATACCAAGCAAGAACCAAGAAGATTTCAAACTATTTTCAATCAATGGATGCCAACACCAAGATGACAGAGATATTAGAATTAGTAGACAAACATTATTAGACATAAGAAAAATGCTTCAAGGAGTAATTATGAATACTTGAAACAAATAAAAAAATACAAAGCCTCAGCAAAGTAATAGAAGATATAAACAAGAACCAAATGGAAATTTGAGAACTAAAATACTCAGTAACTGAAATAAAAAGCTCTATGGATGAACTCAACAAAAGAATGGAGGGTACAGAGGAAAGAATTAGTGAACTGGAAAATACAAGAATCAAAATAACCCAATTTAAAAAACAGAGAGAAAATAGACTAGAAAAAAATGAACAGAGCCTCAAGAATCTGTGAGACTATAAGAAAAGATTTAACATTCATGTCATCAGGACCCAAAAGGAAAAAAGAAGAGTGAGGATGAAAAGTACTTGAACAAATAATGGCTGCAAACTTCCCAAATTTGGTAAGAGACATAAACCTGCAGATTCAAGATGCTGAGCAAACAACAAACAGGATAAGCCAAAAGAAATCAAAATGAAGATACATCATAATTAAACTTATGAAAACTAAAGACAAAGAAAAATAATTGAAAGAAGTCATAAAAAAATCAAAACCTTACCTATAGGGGAAGAACAATTCAAGTAACAGCAAATTTCTCATCAGAAACCATGAAGGTCAGAAAGAAGTGGCACAATATGTTTTATATTTATTCTGCTCCATTCTTTATATCCTTTTGAGATTTCAAATACCTGTATATTAGACTTTCCAGCTGTCTTTTCTCTATATTTTCCATCTCTTGCCTTTCTCCTTGCTTGCTTATGGACATTTTCTTCTGATCATTCTTCTCGTTCATTAATTCTCTCTTCAGTTGAGTCTAATCTTCTGTTAAACTCATTTATTGAATTCTTAATTTGGCTCCCACATATTTTAGTTCATTTTGCCTCTTTGTTATAATTTCTAATTCTCTAGTGAGTTTCTGAATCTTGTCTTTAATATTCTTGTACATATTAAGAGTGCTATTCTGTGTCTCATTATCTGGAGACTCTTCAGTGTTTTGTTTTGTTTTGTTTTGTTTTTGCTTCTCTTGGTTTTTCATCATGTTGTTTTATTTCCTTATTTGTTTAATTATTTTTTATTGACTGCTGAATATTATGTGTGAAAAATTTTAGAAATAATTTGAGGCCTAGGATGATTTTTTTCTCCCTCCATAAAGCGTTTATTTTTTGCCTTGGGCAGGCATCTAGGCACTTCGGTAATTGAGATAAACTTATACAACTTCAGAAATAGAAATTATTCAAAGATTGACTTCTTTCCCTTTGAGGACCAATTTGCTTCCAGATCTCCTTTTTTCCTGGAGTATAGTTTCTTAATCCATATCCAAGGCCTCCTCTTTGTTAAGATTGTTTGGATTTATTCTTCTTGTTCATTTCTGGGATGTTACCGCCAAAGACTCTTTAAATATTCCATAATTGTCTGAACTGGTAACCAATATTTTGTCCTTACTTGGGCCAGACAGAGTTAAAGGAGAAGCAGTACCCATGCCCAGGCTAGCTTGATAGTGACAGTAATAAATAAGAGTTTCACAAGGCTAGGTGAAAGACACAGAGACATAGTGAGGGCACATAGGCTTAATGTGAGGCTCCTTCTCACCACCAGGAAGTACCCTCTTTTGTGTAAAATTTAGAGCCCAGAGCCTTATTGCTATTGATAAAGATACATTCTCCTGAACTTGTAAGCTCCTATTGTTTTCTCTGAGGGCCAGGCAAACAAAGTCCTGCAGTTGATGTCGGTTGAAAAAAATAATGTTATGCTGGGTGTAGACAGAGACATTGGGGATTGGGTTGTTTGAACAGTGTGTTTATAACCTGTGGTAGGGCAGAGATCTAGGGTAGTTTTAGTGCAGACCCTTAATCTGAATAGACTTCCAAACAAATAATTTGTCTTTTCCTGAAATAGAGATGACTCAAAATCTCACCTCATAAAATGACATTTGTTAGAAGGAAAGAGGCAAAGTGACTGTTGTGATACATTTTGAAATTTTATTGAAATAAAATGATGGCAATGGCAGAATGGGACATTGAATTAATGGAAAAATAAAGAGTAGATGGATAATAAAATTCAGCATTTTCCCCCTCAGCACTAAGCACTGCAATTTATTATCTGTTTCTGGCCAAATCGTTGTTGTTGTCATATTGGTTTGTCTGGAAAGACTCATGCAGAGGGCTTAAGAAAGTTTCCAGTGGACACAATACTGAAATGGTCTGTTAATGTGTCTCTTTCTCCCCTAGACTGGAAGTTTCTTGAGGATTGTGACTATGTTTTGTCTGTGGTCTCTCAGAGGTCAACAGCAAGTGGCCACTTTCACTTTTGGTGATTTCTGGTATACTTAAAAATCGAGAAATCCCAAAACAAGTTTCCAAAAATTGTGGCCTAAACATTCTATTTAACAAATTTCTGCTTTTTCACAAATTAAAGTATAATATAGTTATGCTTTTCAAAAGATAAATGACAGGATTTTTAAAAAAAAGATATTAATTCAGGGGCAAAAATTTAAGGCTGTAGAATTACTGTCTTTCATTCCTGTCACTGTAGCTTTGTATGTGAGGCCTTTCGGGTATATGAAGCCTTGATTCAGATGGGCCTCCTGCCTCCTCTGGGCTCAGTTCTTACATTGGCCCTGGTCTTATTCATCTTTCTACCGTGAACCTAGCACAGTGGTTGGTTCATAGAGGACATTCAACAAATGTTTGTTGACATTTGTTTTTAAACTAAACTCTTTTAAAGATTTTATTTTATTCCTTTTTCTCCCCAAAGCCCCCCGGTACATAGTTGTATATTCTTAGTTGTGGGTCCTTCTAGTTGTGGCATGTGTGATGCTGCCTCAGCATGGCGTGATGAGCAGTTCCATGTCCATGCCCAGGATCCGAACTGGCAAAACCCTGGGCTACCACGGTGGAGCGTGCGAACTTAACCACTCGGCCACAGGGCCGGCCCCTACACTAAACTCTTTTAAGAACAATTCATTTGACTTCTGAAAGTCAAGATACAAGAATATAAGTTTTCTATTCCATTGCTAGGACTCCTAAAATTCAATTCTACACATACTTTTGAGACTTTTCAGTGCTCTTACTAAACTTCTAGTGCATTATTTTCCTTCATGCATTCACTAGCATGATTCACAATTCTTATATTGAAAAATCAAAGCTAAATTCAAGGAATGTATTGTGAGTAGAGGGGGAGAGGAGGAAGCAAACACAGAAAATCTATTCCTCAACTTCTGACTCCATAAACCCATTTTATTAGGGATAAACCCAAGGACTGATTCAATCAGCGAACTCTAGAGCCATCTTAGGGGCATGCTAGAGTAGATGAAAACTCTGGAATGCCCTAGAAACATCCCAGTCATTCCAGGCTCCCCCAAACTGGGAAGTCCAAGTCTGGGAGTTCCTTGGAACTCACTGGGACCCTGGAACTCAGCTTCCATCCTGTTCTTAGTCCACACACTCTAGCTGGGTGATCTCACCCTTGGTCTTGCTTGATATGCAATCCAGACCTATATCTCCAGCTTAGACATTGATGTTCAGCTCCAGGCTGGTGGCTCTGTTGGGATGCCCCTTGGGTACCTCAAAACCACATCTTCTGTACATCAAATTTACTCCTTTTACTGAAATTATATTCTTGGTTATTGATACCTAGATCTACCCCTTAGTAGAACAAGTCATACCTGAGAAGCATTCCTTTTCTCTTTCTCTCCCACTTTTCTCTCTCTCAGACACACATACACCTAATCAATATATTACCAATTCCTATTGATTTTAAACTCCTAACAACTCTCAGTGTTTGACTAACAATGTTTCTGGAAAGCTGTTTGGCAATTTTTATGAAGAGGGTTTGACAACTTTGTATCCTTTCACAAATTGTATCGCATTTTATAAATTAAGAGCACAATAAAATCCCCAATTTTTAAACGATATAGATGTGTCAGTATAGGCACAGCAAAAGGTAAACAAAACAATGCAACAAAATGTTAACATTGACTCTTTTTTGACGGTGGAGTGGTAGAATGTTTTTCTTTTCTTCCTTACAAGGTTCAGTATTTTCTACATGTTTTGCAAGCATCTGCTATCAATAAATGTGAGTTCCATGAAGACAGACACATTTTTTCGTTCCCTATGTATTTGAAGTGCCCAGAACAATGCCTACATAGAGTAGGCGTTTAGTAAATATTTGTTGAATGAATGAATCTTTATAATGTAAAAAATAATATGAAGAGGAACAAATGTATTAAAATTGCATTTCTTCCTATTCCTGGATTGTGTCCTATTTTAATATAATCTTCATCTCTTCCTTAGGCCACTTATGGCTAAAATGGTGAGCAGTGGCCATGCCTGCAGAAGTCCTCCCTGGCTCTTGATTTTTTTCTGCCCAACCTTACAAAGGTTTGTCCTCTAATCTTTCCTTTCACCTTCCCCAGCAGACATTGCTAGGCAGACTGGCACAAAATGAGTTTTCATAGAAGTGACGTCAGCACGATGGTGGAATAAGACGTGCCTGGTTTTTGTCTGCCTTCTCAACAACGTTAATTCGGCATCAATCCACAGACAAAAGTGCCTTTGCGGGAGCTGTGGGATCCAGCATCATAAACCAAGGTCCTGGGAAGAAGTCTTGCCCACATGTGCATCAGGTAATAGGCATACGGACCTCCGTCCTGGCTGTGGACCCTGCAGTGGCCCATGAACCAGCTCCAGCCCCTCTCTGCTGTGGTCTGGGAGCGCCTGGAAAACACTGTATTAGACAATCACCAACGGACAAACAGAGCCTTTATGGAAGTCCAGGTTTCCAGAAGAGAAGTTCTAGCACACCTTTGGAGCAAAAAAATAGGAGTTTGGGTGTGTCAGAGAAGGTAAAAACAACTTGACTTTACCTGCATCACCCCTCCCCCAAGGCAGCACCGCTTAGCGACAAGAGAGAGATTCACCGTCGGTGATTTCTCTATTTCTCTTTTGCGGGAGTGTTGGCGGGCGGAGGTTGTTGTTGGGCGTAGCGTGGGGCGTGAGAGAGCAAGCACCACTTTCCCAGCTGTGCGAGATCCTGACAAAGACGCACCCTTCCGGCTGCGGCAGCAAGAGCGAGTTTTGGCGGATGGCTAGTGAGCATGCGCAGAAAGCTAGCCCAAATCTGCGAGCCAGAGAGAAACCACAAACTCGAGCTTTAGCGCCACCTTTGGGAAAACAAAAGAGAGGCTGTTAGCACTAGGCCAGGTTTGCTGCAGGATGCAGAGACGGCATGCATTCAAGTTTAAGAATTCTGCCACAAGAGGGAGCAAGAAGCACGGAGCAGGTGTACCCACAGACGGTCTGACGTAGCCTCAGGATCTCTACCACAACTGGCAGAAGACATGTCTCTCCCAAGGGCAGTTAGTAAAGCCTGGTGGAGGTAACTGCTATTTCAAATAAGAAGACAGCAATGCGAAGCTTCAAGGAACATGAAAAAGCAAGGAGTAATGTGAAAACATATAAAAATATACAAAGCACTGGTAAAGGTAAGTATATAGTCAAATTCAGCATACTCTAATATTGTAACATGGTGGTGTGTTAACCAAGTAACTCTAGTATAAAGGTTAAAAGACAAGAGTATTAAGAGTAACTATAACTACTATGATTTTTTTAGTGAATACAAAGTATGAAAAGAGGTAAATTATGCCATCAAAAACAGAAAAGGGGGAAGTAAAAGGGTAGTTTTTGTATGTGATCAAAGTTAAGTTGTTATTGACATAAAATACCATTATATCTGTAAGATGGTTTATGTAAGCCTCATGGTAACCACAAAGCAAAAACCTACATAGATTCACAAAAGACAAAGAGAAGCATACCACTACAGAATCAAAGCATACCACTACAGAAAATCATCAACTCACAAAGGAAGGCAGCAAGAGAGGAAGAAAGGAACAAGGGAACTACAAAACAGCTAGAAAATAGCTAATAATATTGCATTACTAAGTCCTTACCTATCAATAGTTGCTCTATAGGTAAATGGATGAAATTTGCTAATCAAAAGGCATAGAGTGGTTGGATGGATAAAAAAGCAAGAACCAACTATGTGCTGCCTACAATAGACTTACTTCAGTTTTAAGGATACACATAAACTCAAGTGAAGGATGGAAAAAGATATGCCATAGAAGTGGAAACCAAAAGAGAGAAAGGCTAGCTATAATTATATCAGACAAAACTGACTTTAAGCCACAAATGGTAACAAGAGACAAAGGGGGTCATTATATAATCGTAAAGAGGTCAATTCATCAAAGATAGAACAATTGTGTATATATATATATCCCCAACATCAGAGTGCCTAAATATGTTAGTCAAATAATAACAGATCTGAGGGGAGAGACAGACAACTCAGGATAGTAGGGGACTTCAGCACTCTACTTTCAAGAAAGGAGAGATCATCCAGACAGAAAACCAACAAGGAAACATTAGACTTGAACTATACTTTAGACCAAATGGACCTAACAGACATATACAGTACATTATATCCAACACATTCTTCTCAATCACACATGGGACATTTTCCAGGATACATCATATGATAGGTCACAAAACAAGTCTTAGCAAATTGAAGAAGATTGAAATCATACCAAGTATCTTTCCTGATCACAGTGGTATGAAACTAGAAATCAATAACAGGATGAAAGCTGGAAAGTTAACAAATACGTGGAAATTAAACAGCACACTAGTAAACAACAAGGGGGTCAAAGAAGAAATCAAAAGAGAAATTAAAAAATATCTTGAAACAAACAAAAGTGGAAACGCAACATACTAAAACTTACAGGATGCAGCAAAAGCAGTTCTAAGAGGGAAGTTTATAGTGACAAATGCTTAAATTAAGAAAAAAGAAAGGTTTCAAATAAGCAATCTTACTTTACATCTTAAGGAACTAGAAAAAGAAGAACAGATTAAGCCTAAAGTTAGCAAAGAAAGGAAATAACAAAGAACAGAGCAGAAAGTATGAAATAGAAGCCAGAAAAAATAGTAAAGATCAAAGAAAATGGAAGCTTGTTTTTTGAAAAGGTAAAGAAAATTGACAAACTTTTAGCCAGACTAAGAAAAAAGAGAGAACACTCGAGTAAATAAAATCATCAATGAACGAGGAGACATTACAACTGATATCACAGAAATACAAAGGATTGTAAGAGACTACTATGAATAGTTGTACACCAACAAATTGAATAATCTAGAAGAAATGAATAAATTCCTAGAAACATACAACCTACCAAAACTGAATCATGAAGAAATAGAAAATATGAACAGACCAATAATGAGGAAGTAGATTGAATTAGTAATCAAAAACCTCCCAACAAAGAAAAGCCCAGGCTCAGATGGCTTCACTGGTGGATTCCAGCAAATATTTAAGGATGAAATAACACAAATTCTCCTCAAACTTTTCCAAAAAATTGCAGAGGAGGGAACATTCCTGAACTCATTTTATGAGGTCAGTATTACCCTGATATCAAAGATAGATAAGGACACAACAAGAAAAGAAAACTACAGGCCAATATTCCTGATGAACACATTTTCAAAAATTCTCAACAAAATTCTAGCAAACCAAATTCAACATCACGTTAAAAGGATCATACTCCATGATCAAGTCGGATTTATCCCTAGGATACAAGGGTGGTTCAACACACACAAATCAATAAATGTGACACACTGCATTAATGGAATGAAAGATAAAAATCATTAAATCATCTTAATAGATTCAGAAAAAGCATTTGACAAAATACATCTTTTCGTGATAAAAACTCTCAACAAATTGGGTACAGAAGGAACATATCTCAACAGAATAAGGACCATATGTGACAAGCCATGCTAACATCATACTCAACAATGAAAGGTTGAAAGCTTTTTCTGTAAGATCGGCAGCAAGACAGGTGCCTACTCTCACCACTCCTATCAGCATAGTACTGTAAGTCCTAGCCACAGCAATTAGGCAAGAAAAAGAAATAAAAGGCATCCAAATAGGAAAGGAAGAAGTAAATTGTCCTTGTTTGCAGAGGACACGATCTTACATATATAAAATCCTAAACACTCCACCAAAAAACTCTTAGAACTAATCTACAAATTCAGTAAAGTTACAGGATACAAAATTAACATATAGAAATCAGTTGCATTTCTATACCCCAACAACAAACTATCTAAGAAAGAAATGAAGAAAACAATCCCATTTACAATAGCATCAAAAACAATAAAATATTGAGGTATAAATTTAATGAAGGAGATGAAAGATCTGTACAATGAAAACTATAAAACATTAATGATAGAAATTGAAAAAGACACAAATAAATGGAAAGATATCCCATGTTCATGGATCAGAAGAATTAATATTGTTAAAATGTCCATACTACCTAAAGCCTTCTATAGATACAACCTCTGTCAAAATTCCGATGGCAATTTTCACAGAAATAGAAAAACAATCCTAAAATTTGTATGGAACCACAAAAGACTCCTAAATAGCCAAAGTAATCTTGAGAAAGAAAAACAAAGCTGGTGGCATCATACTTCCTGATTTCAAACTATACTACAAAGATATAGTAATCAAATGTGTATGGTACTGGCATAAAACTAGACCAATGAAACAGAATTGAGAACACAGAAATAAACTTAAGCATATATAGTCAACTAATACTTGATAAGGAAGTGAAGAATACTCAAGGGAGAAAAGATAGTCTTTTCAATAAATAGTATTGGGAAAACTGGATAACTACATTCAGAAAAATGAAATTGGATTCCTATCTTACACTACTCACAAAAATTAACTTGAAATGGATTAAACATAAGATCTGAAACCTTAAAACTCCTAGAAGAAAACATACGGGAAAAACTCCTTGACATTGGTCTTGCCAAAGAGTTTATGGATATGACACCAAAAGCACAAGTAACAAAAGCAAAAATGGATGTGAGACTATATTAAATAAAAAATTCTGCACAGCAAAAGAAACAATCAACAAAATGAAAAGACAACCTACAGAATGTGAGAAAATATTTTCAAATCATATATCCTATGAAGGACTAATATCCAAATATATAAAGAATTCATACAACATAATAGCAAAGACAAAACAAAACAACAATCCAATTAAAAAATGCTCAGAGGAACATTTTGTAGAACATTTTTCTAAAGAAGACGTACAAATGGCCAACAGGTATGTGAAAAGATACTCAGCATCACTAATCATCAGAGAAATGCAAACCAAAACCACAGTGAGATATCATTTCACACATGTTTGAATGGCTGTCATCAAAAAGCCAGGAGGCTTCAAGTGTTAGTGAAGATGTGGATGTGCACTCTTGATGGGAATTCAAACTGGTGCAGCCACTGTGAAAAATACTATGAAGTGTCCTCAAAAAATTAATAATAGAACTATCATATTATCTGTCAATCCCACTTGTGGGTATATATCCAAATGAAATGAAATCAAGATCTTGAGATATCTGCACTCCTATATTTATTGCAGTGTTATTCACAATAGCCAAGATATGGAAAAAACGTGTTTGTCAGTGGATGAATGGATAAAGAGGATGTGATATATATATATATATATATATATACACTAAATATGTATATTTATACATATATAGTATATATGTATATGTATACCGTATAGGAATATATATATAGGAAGTATATATACATATACTATATATGAAGTATATATATATATATATACTATAAAGGAATACTATATAGCCATGAGAAACAAGGAAATCCTGCCATTTGCAACAACACAGATGGACTTTGAGGGCATTATGCCAAGTGAAACAAGTCAGAGAGAGAAAGACAAACAACTGTTTGGTTCAACTTCCATGTGGAATCTAGAAAAGCTGAACTTATGGAAATAGAGTAGAATGGTTGGGGGGGGGGCGGGCTGGGGGCGTTGAGGGAAATGGGGAGCTGTTGGTCAAAGTGTACAAACTTCCAGTAAGAAGATGCATACGTTCTGGGGATCTAATGTACAGCATGGGGACTATAGTTAACAATACAGATTGCATACTCGAAAGTTGCTAAGAGAGTAAATCTTCAATGTTCTCACTACAAAAAAGAAATGGCAATTATGTCAGGAGAAGTAAGGTAGATGTGACGTAGCTAATGCTATGGCGGCAATCGTTTTGCAACATCTAAGTGTATCAAATCAGCACGTTGTACACCTTAAACTTACACAATATTATGTCTCAATCGTATCTCAATAAAGGTGGAAAAAAACCAATAAAAACAAGATGAGTTTTCTCTTCCACTTTTTTCGGGGAAAGCAGCACCGCTTTCTAGTGCCTGAATTTAGAATAGCAACGTTTACCAATTCTCTCAGAACCAAGTGTGCATTAGGCCACTGCAAGTTGGAGTTTCTTCACTGAACGCCAACGTCACACCGCAGCCTGGCATGTTGCTGCCCCCTAGTGGTGAGTCGGCCGGCGCAGGACTCGCTGCTTTTCTCCCAAACTGAGGGGGCCCAGAACTTCCTCCAATCAGGAGGTTATCAAAGGCCCACGTTCGCTGGGCTGTTGAAACCAGCGCTGGTCCATCTCCTCCCCTCCAGCCCCCTGAAATAGTCGAGTCAGGCAAGAGGAATTGTCAGGCCCAGCACTGGGAGGGCGACCTGAGATGTGATCTCTCAAATGAGGTGCAGTATCTGGCGCTTGTCCTCGTCAGCGCCATTCCCCTATGTGCGGGGTTGCAAACAAAAGCAAGGTGGAAAGAGGACAGAGTGGATGTTCCGGCAGGGACCTAGGGCCAAACTCTGGTTTTTTGGGTTTTTTTTTTTTTTTTGGCAAATGAATTTAGATGACCATCGGGTGATGGGGGAAGTGTCTCTAGGGACAAAAGGTGACATGTCCATCAGAGTTTGGTTTGCCTCTCAATTCTACAAGTCTTTTTGCTCCCTGACCCAAGGTTTCCTTCCCTCTCACTTTTTTTTTAAATTGAGGTCATACTGGTTTATAAAATTGTATAAATTTCAGGTGTATATTATCGTATTTCAATTTCTGTATAGACTGCATGGTGTTCACCACCAAGAGGGTATTTTTGTCAGTTACTATACACATGTGCCCCTTTATCCCTTGTGCCCTTTCCCTACCTCCTCCTCCTCTGGTAACCACTAATCTGTTCTCCTTATCTGTGTGTTTATCTTCCACGTGTGAGTGCAATCATATGGTATTTATGTTTCTCAGTCTGACTTATTTCACTTAAGCATAATACCCTCAAGGTCCATCCATGTTGTAGCAAATGGGACAATTTTGTCTTTTTTATGGCTGAGTAGTTTTCCATTGTGTATATATACCGCATCTTTATCCATTCATCCACTGATGGGCACTTGAGTTGCTTCCGTGTCTTGGCTATTGTGAACAATGATGCGATGAACATAGTGGTGCATAAATCTCTTTGAATTGTTGATTTCATGTTCTTTGGATAAATACCCAGAAGCAGGATAGTTGGATCATATGGTATTTCTATTTTTAATTTCTTGAGAAATCTCCACACTGTTTTCAATAGTGGCTGCACCAGTTTGCATTCCTACCAGTAGGGTATGAGAGTCCCTTTTCTCCACATCCTCTTCAATACTTATTTCTTGTCCTGTGAATTGTAGCCATTCTTATGGGTGTGAGGTGATATCTGATCATAGTTTTGATTTGCATTTTCCTAATAATGAGTGATGTTGAACATCTTTTCATGTGCATGATGGCCATCTGTATATCTTCTTCGGAAAAATGTCTGTTCATATCCTCTGCCCATTTTTTTTGTTGTTGAGTTGTATGAGTTCTTTATATATTTTGGAAATTAATCCCTTGTTGGATTTGTGATTTGCAAATATTTTCTCTCAGTTGGTGGGTTGTCCTTTCGTTTTGTTGATGGTTTCCTTAGCTGTGCAGAAGCTTTCTAATCTGATATAGTCCCATTTGTTTATTTTTTCTTTTGTTTCCCTTGCCTGACCAGACTTGGCATTCAAAAAGATGCTGCTAAGACCAATGTCAAAGAGTGTACTGCCGACATTTTCTTCTAAGAGTTCTATGGTTTCACATCTTACATTCAAGTCTTTAATACATTTTGAGTTAATTTTTGTGTATGGTGTAAGATGATCTACTTTCATTCTTTTGCATGTGGCTGTCCAGTTTCCCCAACACCGTTTATTGAAGAGAGTTTCCTCTTTCCCTTGTATGTTCTTGGCTCCCTTGTTGAAGATTAGCTGTCTATTGATGTGTGGTTTTATTTCTAGGTTTTCAGCTCTGTTCCATTGATCTGTGTGTCTGTTTTGCTGACAGAACCATGCTGTTTTGATTACTATAGTTTTGTAGCTTTTTATTCTTTTTGTTGCAATTGTAAATGGGATTGTAGTCTTGACTTCACTTTCTGCTAGTTTATTATCAGTGTGTACAAATGCAACTGATTTTTGTATGTTGATTTTGTATCCTGCAACTTTACTGTATTTGCTGATTATTTCTAATAGTTTTCTGGTAGATTCTTCAGAGTTTTCTATATATAGAATTGTCATCCACAAATAGTGAGAGTTTCATTTCTTACTTTCCAATTTGGATAACTTTTATTTCTTTTTCTTCCCTAATCGCTCTGGCTAAAACTTCCAGTTCTATGTTGAATAAGAGTGGTAAGAATGCATATCTTTGTCTTCTTCCTATTCTCAGAGGAATAGCTTTGAGTTTTTCTCCATTGAGTATGATGTGAGTTTGTCACATATGGCCTTTATTATGTTGAGGTACTTTCCTTCTATACCCATTTTTTAAAGAGTTTTTTTTTATCATAAATTGATGTTGGATCTTGTCAAATGCTTTCTCTGCATCTATTGAGATGACTGTGTGATTTTTATTCTTCATTTTGTTAATGTGGTGCATCACATTGATTGATTTGTGGTTGTTGCACCATCCCTGCAACTCTGGAATAAGTCCCACTTGATCTTGGTGTATGATCCTTTTAATGTATTGTTGTTTTCGATTTGCTAGTATTTTGTTGAGGGTTTTTGCATCTATGTTCATCAGTGATATTGGCTTGTAATTTTCTTTTTTTGTGTTTTCCTTGTCTGATTTTGGTATCAAGGGTGATGTTGGCCTCATAGGATGAATTAGGAAGCCTCCCCTCCTCTTCAAGTTTTTGGAAGAGTTTGGGGAGGATAGGTATTAAGTCTTCTTTGAATATTTTGTAGAGTTCACTAGGGAAGCAATCTGGTCTTGGACTTTTGTTTTGGGGGAGGTTTTTTGATTACTGTTTCAGTCTCTTTTCTTGTGATTGGTTTATTCACATTCTCTATTTCTTCTTGATTCAATTTTGGGTGGTGATATGATTCTAAGAATTTGTCCATTTCTTCTAACTTATCCAGTTTGTTGGCATATACTTTTTCATTGTATTCTCTTATAATCCTTTTATTTCTGTGGTGTCTGTTGTAATTTCTCGTTTCATTTCTAATTTTATTTTTGTGAGCCTTCTCTCTTTTTTTCTTGGTGAGTCTAGCTAAGGGTTTGTCAATTTTGTTTATCTTCTCAAAGAATGAGCTGTTAGTTTCATTGATCTTTTCTATTGGTTTTTTAGTCTCTATTTTGTTTATTTCTGCTCTAATTTTTATTATTTCCTTCCTTCTACTGACTTTTGGCTTTGTTTGTTCTTCTTTTACTTGTTCTTTTAGGGATAATGTAAGCTTATTTATTTGAGATTTTTCGTGATTGTTGAAGTAAGCCTTTATTGCTATAAATTTCCCTCTTAGTACCACTTTTTCTGCATCCCATAAGTTTTGGTACGTTGTGGTTTAATTTTCACCTGTCTCTAGGCATTTTTTAATTATATTAACCATTTTTATTTTTAATTATTTTGTGTGTGTGTGTGAGGAAGATTGGCCATGAGCTAACATCTGTTGCCAATCCTCCTCTTTTCACCTCAGGAAGATTGTCGCTGAGCTAACATCTGTGCCAATCTTCTATTTTATCTGGGATGCTGCCACATTGTGGCTTGAGGAGTGGTGCTCTGTCTGCACCTGGGATCCAAGCCTGTGAACCTTGGACCACTGAACTGGAGTGTGGGAACTTAACCACTACACCACCAGGCTGGTTCCCTGTCTCTCTCTATTTTTTTATTTCTTCATTGATCCAACAGTTGTTCAGTACCATGTTGCTTAGTCTCCACATATTTGTGACTTTCCTAACTTTTTTCTTGTAGTTGATTTCTAGATACATAGTGTGGTGGTTGGAAAAGATGCTTGATAGGATTTCAGTCTTCTTAAATGTATTGAGGCTTGCCTTGTTTCCCAACATATGGTCTGTCTTTGAGAGTGTTCCATGTGCATTTGAGCAAATTGTATATTCTGCTGTTTTTGAATGGAATGTTCTGTAAATATCTATTAAGTCCATCTGGTCTAGTGTTTCATTTATGGCCACAGTTTCCTTGTTGGCTTTCTGTCTGGGTGATCTATCCATTGATGTAAGTGGGGTATTGAGGTCCCCTTCTGTTATTGTGTTGCTGTCAATTTCTCCCTTTATCTGTTAATGGTTGCTTTATATACTTTGGTGCTCCCACGTTGGGTGCATATATATTCATAAGTGTTATGTCCTCTTGGTGGAATGTCCCTTTTATCATTATATACTGCCCCTTTGTGTCTCTCATTGTCTTTTTGATCTTGAAGTCTGCTTTTTCTGATATAAGTATGGCCACAGCTGCTTTCTTTTGCTTGCCATTTGCTTGGAGTTTGACTTCCATCCCTTCACTCTGAGCCTATGTTTGTCTTTAGTGCTGAGATGTGTTTCCTGGAGGCAGCATATTGTTGGGTCTTATTTTTCAATCCATCCAGCCACTCTCTGTCTTTTGACTGGAGAATTCAGTCTATGTATATTTAGAGTGATTATTGATATATAAGGGCTTAATTATTCCATTTTGCCTCTTGCTTTCCAGTTGTTCTATATTTCCATTGTTTCTTTTCCCTTGTATTTCTGACTGCCATTTTAGTTTGGTGGTTTTCTCAGTTTCCTCTGTATTTATTGTTTGTGACTCTGCTCAGATTTTTTGTTTTGTGGTTACCATTAGGTTTGTATGAAAGATCTCATAGATGAGATAGTCCATTTGCTGATATCCTCTTATCTCCATTAGCCTAAGTAGGTTCCATCCCTTTCCTGTTCCCTTCTATGTTTTTGTTGTCACAAATTATTCTTTTTTGTATCGTGAGTTTGTAACCAAATTGAGGTGTTTACAGTTATTTTTGATGCTTTCTTTCCCTTTATGTTTTATGTCATAATTAAGTGTTTGCTAACCTATTCTGATATAGAGCTGCAGTTTTCTGATTTTGTCTGTCTATTTATCTCCTTGCTCAAAGCTTTGTAAACCTTTGCCTTTTTTATTCAGGTAGGAGGGCTCCCTTCATCATTTCTTGTAAGGCAGGTCTAGTGGTGACAAACTCCCTCAGCTTTTGTTTATCTGGTAAAGTTTTTATTTCTCCATCATATCTGAAGGATAATTTTGCTGGATAGAGCATTCTTGGCTGATAGTTTTGGTGTTTCAGTATTTTGAACATATCATTCCACTCTCTCCTAGCCTGTAAGGTTTCTGCTGAGAAATCTGCAGAAAGCCTGATGGGGGTTCCTTTGTAGGTTATTTTCTTCTCTCTTGCTGCCCTTAATATTTTTTCTTTGTCATTGACTTTTGACAGTTTTAATATATGCCTTAAAGAAGGTCTTTTTGCATTGATGTAATTAGGAGTTCTTTTGGCTTCATGTACTTGTATATCCAGTTTCTTCCCGAGGTTTGGGAAGTCCTCAGTTATTATTTCTTTGGATAAGCTCTCTGCTGCTTTCTCCCTCTCATGTCCCTCTGGGATACCTATAATTCTTATGTCACTTTTCATAATTGAGTTGGATATTTCTCTAAGAATTTCTTCATTTTTAAAAAATCTTAGTTCTCTCTCCTGTTCCACCTGGATCATTCCTAGGTTTCTATCTTCAAGCTCACTGATTGTGTCCTCCTCTGCTCTATTTTTTATACTTTCTACCTTATTTTTTATCTCATTAATTGTGTTCTTCATATCCAGAATTTCTGTCTGGATTTTTTTCTTAGAGCTTTAGTCTCTTTGGTGAAGTATTTCTTCTGTTCATTAATTTTATTTACTTGTTTGTTTATTTGTTATTTATTTGTTTGTTTATTAATTTTATTCCTAAGCTCACTGAACTCTCTTTCTGAGTTTTCTGTAACTTGTTGAGTTTCTTTATGACAGCCATGTTGAATTCTCTGTCAGGCAGATTGTAATCTTCTACGACTGCAAGGTTGGTTTCTGGAGAGCTGTCATTCTCCTTTTGTTCTGCCATGTTACTGTAGTTTTTCATGATGTTTGATGAATTGATCCTTTGTGTATGCATTTGTGGTAGTAGCCACCTTTCTTATTTTGGAATGGCTTTGGTTACTTTGATTTTGATCTGCTTCTGGTGGTATCTGAGAACCTGCACTTTCCACCCTCCACTGCCTCTGCTAGAAGCATCATCTGTGCCCTCCTTGTGCCACTTGTGCCTCTGAGGTTGCTGGTGCCTTACTGCTTTCAATGTCACTGCAGTCTCAGGTATTGCCACCAGGGTCACCAGGCTGTGAGCACTTCTGCTTCTTCCAGGGTCACCTGGGTATTGTATTCCCCCACTTACTCTCCATGAGCTCTCCATGGGCTCAGGTGCTGCTGCCCCATGCACTACCTGGGTTGCTGCTCCTGGGTTATCTGGGGCTATTGGCAGCACTGCTGCTAGGGGCACTGGGTTCACAGGTGTCACTGTTGCTGTTGGGGACCTGGGTTCTTGTATGCAGCCCTTGCTGCTGGTAGAGTCAGTGTCAGGGGTGCTGCCACTGGGGGCTGAGTCTCAGGTTCTGCTGTGATTCTGGAAGCCTCAAGTCACAGCTGCCACCTAGAGGAGGTGGTACACCTGGGGGAAGAGTAGGGACTAGGCAACAAGTGTTGTTTCTGGCCCTGCAGTCTCTAGTTACTGGTGCCAGCCAGAGTTCTTTTTGGACCTCAGGTCAGGTCACCCCATCCCTGCCGAGGAAATTTATACCTTGGATGTAGTCCCCACTGCTGGAAAGACCAGTGCCACTGTTAGGGGGAGGGGTGGAGCCCAGGTCTCCAGCTTTGCTCTATGCCCTGAAACCTCAGCATGTGTGCACCACCTGCAATCACTGGGGGGGGGGGGGGGGGGGGGG
>NC_060275.1:86952196-86965776 GCF_021613505.1 Equus quagga
GGGGGGGGGCAGAAGCCAAGCCACAAGTGTGATGTTTGCCCTTGTAGCCTGTGTTTGCTGGCAGGCATGCTGGGGTGAGAATCCATGTTTTGGATTGTGACTGCTTGGGGAAGGGAAAGGGGATATTTCCCTAGTTTCAGTGCCTCCCAGAGGTCCAGTCTACCCACTTTCAGATGTATAGATGCATAGGTCACTCAGGCATTCTGGTGTGCTGTGCAGGGAGTCCTTTCTTGGTCACTGGGTGTCTGACTGGTTGTAGCTTAGAGGGGACAGACAAAGGGAATGACTTACTCCACCATGATGCTGACCTCACTCCTCTTTTCTTTTCTTTTTAAAGAAAATGCAAAGAAAAAAATGCATACACAAAGAAATGTCATAGTTTGTAGTCAGCTGAGTGGTGGACTCCTAAAAGATATGTCTATGTCCTAATCCTTCGAACCTGTGAATTTGACCTTATTTGGAAAAAGGGTCTTTGTAAATAAAATTAAATTAAGGCTCTTTAGATGAGGAGATTGTCTTGGATTATCCAGGTGGGCCCCAAAGCCAATGACAAGTGCCTTTACAGGAGTGAGACAGAGGATTTTTTGACACAGACGGAGGAGGAAGCCATGGAGCATGGAGGCCGAAATTGGAGAGATGTAGCCGCTAGCCAAGGAATGCTGACAGCCCCCTAAAGCTGCGAGAGTCAAACAACGGTTTCTCCCCCAGAGCTTTCAAAGGGAATTTAGCCCTGCTGATGCGTTGATTTCAGACTTCTGGCCTCCAGAACTATGACAACAAATTTCTGTTGTTTTAAGTGACCCAGTTAGTGGTAATTTGTTACAGCAGCCACAGGGAAGTAACACAGTGCCATACACTGCCAGCCAGCAGTTAAAGTGTTAAAGGTTCAATTCTGAATGCACCACATAATGGATGCTGCAGGGCCTGCTCAAGTTTATGATTTAGTGGATCTGTTAAACCTGAGTATGATAGGAATTTCCAGTTGCATGGTCTCTTGGTGTCTAATATTGAATATATTGAGTCATATGGCCTAAGTGGCATGTTAGTTTTTTCTGCAGCCTTGTCCTGCTTTGGACAAGAGTCCTCTCTTCCCCTGGGCCCCATTCAACATTCAGAGCCACTGACTAGATGGGTTGGATCACTATCGTTCAGAATGATGGATGTTGTCTTCAAAATGGAGAGAGGCCCCAAGTAATATGCCTGTTTGTGGTATGGAGTTCAAGGGAAAAGAATTTCCCCTTTAGTTGGCATGCCCCAGGCTGCTGGAACCCTAAAAACTTTATCAAATTGGCATACCTTAAATTTCTGGAGAATTTACTGGAATCCAGTCCAGTAGCTGTTTTGTAGATCATGTTTTCCTATAAATATGTCTATTTTATTTAAATTTTCAAATTTATTGACATAAAGTTGTTTATACCAGCATATGCTTATGTCTTTACTGTCTCTAGAATCTATAGTGAAGTTCTCTTTTTTATTCCTGACCTTATGATATCATTAATTTGTTCCTCATTATTTCTATTTCTTAATCAGCCTCATTAGGGATTATCTATTTTACTCTTGTTGGTCATTTCTAATGTCTGTTTAATTTCTACACCATTAATATTTATTCTTAGAATTATTTATCTCCTTATACATCCTATGGACTTAATTTCCATGATGTTTCTAATCTCTGGAAATAAATGCTTAGTTATTTGATATTATAGGTATTGTTTTTTTCTAATATATTAATTCAAATATAGGTATTTATTTCTAAGCATGATCTTAAATGAATCCCTCAAGCTATATGTTGAATATTCACCAAAATTCAGTTGAAATATTTTATAATTTCCCTTGTGATTTTTCTTTGACTCATAGGTATTGAGATGTATATACGCTGTTTTATTTCCAAATATTGGTAAATTACTGCATAATTTTTTGTTAATGATTTCTAACTTAATTTTAATGTGACATCTGTTGAAAGAATTTCTAGGGCATATTGGAATTTAGCATATCATGGAGGTAGATTTTCAAATTAATGGGAAAATATTAATTATTCAGTAAATATTGTGGAATGTCCAACTAGCTACTGATAGGGATAAATAATAGTGGATCCCTTCCTCTTTCTTTATTCCAAAACAACCTTCAGGTGAATAAAGTATTCAATGTGTATACAAATAAAAGATTTAAATGAAAATATTTAATGTGTATATGGACAAGAGATTTAAAGATTTAAATGGAAGAATAAACACATTAAAAGTAATTAGAATGATGTTTTTGAAAACTAGTTTGTAAAAGTAACCCTCCCACATTTTTTTTTTACTATTTACTGTTTGCTGCAGATGCAGAGTTCTTAGCAAATTATCATCCTTTGTCCTTGTGAAAACATGCTCCTATTTTATTTCATTTTGTTCTATTATATTCAATTCTCTTGTTCCCAATCATCACTTCTACTCCTGTCCCACTCCAATTTTTCAGTGTTTTAAAAAAAATTACCTATACATCTATGTAAATTTTTAGAATTTTGGTGTGTGAATGTGTTTTGGATGTATATAAATGGGACTCAGGTACATATCTCTCTGTTTTCATTATTCACTCATCATTATGATTTTAAGATCAATATTCCTATCCATACAGCTTATTTGTTTCATCTAACTGCTGTAATATATTTTATGGTAAGAGTACACCACATTTTATATAGACACTTACCTAGTAGTGAATATCATGATTGCTTCAAACTCCTCTATATGACAAACAAAAGCCCTGATGAATGTCATCAGATACTCTATGGACCTGGAGGGGATGTCTTCTGTGATATAGTTCAGCAGTGTGGTTTATAGGGACAAAAGACAAAAGCACACACAGCTTCCACAAATATTGCCATATTGCTTTTCAGAATTAACTCCAATCCCAGTCCTGATGAGAGGTCTGTTCTCAAATTCTTACCAACTCTTTGAATTTTCCACTTTTCTAATGTTTGCTCTTTTGACAGTTTCATAGCTTTCATTAACAAGCCTCTCTTTGTACACTTTTTAGCCAATTTGTTTTATTATATTGTTATTTTCTAAATTGCTTATTCCTAACTTTCAACATTTTTCTTTGGTTTTCCTGCTTTATCATTTTGATTCGCAGAGCTTATATGTTCTATATCTTTATTCGTTACCTGTGAATTTTAGACTTTCAAATTATCTTCTCCCAGTTGTCATCTATCAGTTTTACCCATGCGTCCTTCAAGTATAAAAATCCTTCTCGCCGGCTGGCCCGTGGCCAAGTGGTTAAGTTCGCGCTCTCCACTTCGGCGGCCTGGGGTTTCACTGGTTCAGATCCTAGGCGCGGACATGGCACCGCTCATTAGACCACGTTGAGGTGGCGTCCCACATACCACAACTGGAAGAACCCACAACTAAAATATACAACTATGTACTTGAGGGATTTGGGGACAAAAAGCAGAAAAAATAAAGAAAGAAAAAAAGAAGATTGGCAACAGTTGTTAGCTCAGGTGCCAATCTTTTAAAAAGAAAAATCCTTCTCCTTTCTATGTACTATCCTCCTCATCCCATTTTTGATAGTGTATTGTGTCATTATTTCCAGGACATACAAGAATTACAGACTACTTTTGGCAACGGTTGTCCCATTGTTAAGTTTTAGTTCTATGTGGTTCTTAAATGGAAGCTTATACTGAAGCATGGTTCTTACCTTGAACCTTCTCTAATAATTTGTTTGTTGCCTATCCCCTGAGTTCTTCCACGCACAAAACTATCTGTAGCTTTAAACTTGAAGGTCATTATAAATCCATAATTTTTTTTTGCTAAAAAAATGTGTATCTTGGCTCTGTCTACTGAAAAGGACTAGATGCAATTATCAACAAAATCATATACCACATAGATGAAAAAACTGTAATTTGCACATACCAATTCCCAGCAAAAGGAACCAAGTTTTCTTGGAGAAAAGGCTGATTGCAGGTCTAGGGCAAGAAAAGTAAAAGCTGTACCTAGGATAGTTTATTGTACCAGAAAGCAAAGGAGCTGTAAAAAATTATTAGGCTCATGCCAAAAAAGAGTGAGATTGAAGGGTTGTCATTGGCCGAAGATAAATTTTAGAGTCAAATAAAACAATAGGTACAATTAATTTAAACATTGTCTTCCGTCAGGTTATAGAGAATGCAGGGACTTAGGCATCAAATGTTTATTGAAGAGTAATACCTATGAAAGGAAAAAAAGAGAAACCAGCATCTGAGAAGGAAAGCTGCCAGAATGCTATGCAGATCTGACAAGGTTCTTCCAGGCCAAGGGATAGACTAATTCTAATATGAATGTATTGTGATTACTATGCATCAGATTTCTCTCTGAACTTCAGAGCCTTAGATAATCCAAAGGGAATGTTTGTCAACATTTACACCCAAGTATGAGAGCCCAGATGCCTCTTCATTCCTGCCCTGCTATTATTGTCAGATATTTTGCTATTGCACCTTGTTAGTGATTGTTAGTGATTGGTGCTGAGCATCTGCTGGTGGACCCTGTACAGAGTTCATTGACCTCCCCCCCTTCCAGGGACACTGGGTCTGGGGCCTACGTGAAAGAATGTGTCTGGGCTCAGAGCAGGAGATGGCCACTTCAACCCTGACCCCAAGGCACAAGTTAATAAGAAAATATCCTATGTCATGTTCCTTGTGTGGGCTGGGCACCCCAACGGGCACCTGACTGGACTACAAAAACATCCCATCCGTAAGAACAAGAAGAAATAACTCAAATTATCCAAATGTCTGAAACCCTGAGTTAGAAACCTTAGGATAAAAGGGAGTCACAAGCATGGAACATTTGGAAGTCTCACTGAGGAAAGGACGCTTTGCCTCAAACCCGGACAATCGGCACTCCTGGCTGCCCGACAAACTACTGGGACTTCCCCGGCTGATTGTGGTGTGGATGTAGAAGGTACCGATTTGTTGTTCTTTGTCTCCCCGATCCTCGTTCTGTTTCCCTTTATCAATAAACTCTGATTGCTTAAACAACAAGTAGCCTTGGTGATACCTGTCATTCCTTGCCCTTTGCGGCTGCGCACAACAGACCCCATTGCTGGTTCTCACTGTAGTGACTTCCTTCTGGTGCACCCACAACACAGGCTAGCAGTGCCTCCCCTCTCTCTTGGATTTCAGCTGCGACTGGGTTCAGACAATCCTGAGTTGGCCTCACTCTTCTAACTACTCAGGCAGAGCTCTTTTATTCTAAGCATCTTTGTACCAATCCTCAACTCACCTGTGAGTGTCCCAAGTTCTCTCATACGCTTTTGAACTAGCTAGAGCTTTTAGTCATCTGCCATCTTTATTGCTATTCTGTTGTTAATTTTTCTGTTTTGTTATTTTTCATTTATTATTTCTACTATGGTCTTCTTTCCCCCCTATAGTTGAGTAAACAATATAAATCTGGCTTTGAAGGGAGATAGCATGTTTAGAACGTTTCTTCCTGGTCATCAAGTCAGCTATGACAATGCTCATGGAGTTGGCTGTATTCTGAATGGTCTCTTGACTGTGTCTCTGCTCTCTCATGAGGAGGTAAGGTCTGAAATCTATAACCAGTTCTTCATCTCTGTGTGTGTGGCTTCCATCACAGGACCTTAGAACATGGAAGGATATCAAAATGTGCTTCCTAAGTATTGGGAATGACCAGACTTTATCACAGAGAGATAAATATCTAGTCGAGGAAACCTATAATGTATCCACTGATGCTTTTGTCAACAGGTTGTTTGACACAGAAGAAGAAGGATATATTACAATGCAATATCATCACGGATACGGTATGCTACAGAAAAAATAATCCATTTAGTGGAAGAACCCCACCCCTCAAAAGGCAATATTTAACATTTGTTCTCATTAAGATTATAATTCTATCCATGATAACGTTGATAATAATGATAATCATAATAATAACTGAAAAAATTAATTTCTACCAGGTAATCCTAAACGTTCAGTTTTTTTCTCGGCAGCCCAGGGTTCGCTGGTTCTGATCCCACATGTGGACATGGCACCACTTGGCAAAAGCCATGCTGTGGTAGGCGTCCCACATATAAAGCAGAGGAAGATGGGCATGGATGTTAGCTCAGGGCCGGTCTTCCTCAGCAAAAAGAGGAGGATTGGCAGTAGTTAGCTCAGGGCTAATCTTCCTCAAAAAAAAAAAAAGAGTATGTGTTTTGCAAATTTAGTTATGTCTTTTTCTTACTGTATTACTGTACTAAACACAGTCCCACTTACAGTATATGAAATGTGTATGACTCTACAATGAGATTATCCATAAAGTCAATGCACAATATCTTATGAATTTGGTAGTGAAAGATGCATGCCATTTCTTTAATGTTTGTGTTTTTAATTTAATTTAGGAACTTGACCTTCATTTAGTAAACGTTTTTGAAACAAAGAAATTTATGCAATATGTATGGTATTTTGCTTTCAACAAAACTGTGTAACTAAATTTTACTTATTTGGGATTCAGGTTAAGTTCCCTTGCTGATGTTGGCTGGGAGCTGCCCTGAGTCCCTTGTCAAGTGGGCCTCTGCAGAGGGTTGCTGGCCACAAGGCGTCCTGCTTCAGCAAAGCAAGCCTGAGAGAAGAGCAAGAGAGGGAGTGCCAGCAAGACACAGTCATGGTGTTTAAAACCTCCTCCTGAAAGTGACACATCATGACATTTGGTGTCATAAGTGGCATCTTCCTATTGCTCTGTGAGCTCTACTGCATGTGCCCTGCTGTTTAATGATTTGTTTCAAATAATTGGGCTGGAGGATGGTAAGGACACACCTCTCCTCCTTAGTTACCCTTAGGTCATACTAGCATGGACTTAGAGAAAATCTTCCCTTCTTATGTTGGGCAGTGGGCACAGTGAGGTGTTTCCAGAAGGCTAATGGTAAAGGAACTCTATTTCTTGGTCTCAAGCTAAGTCAATCTTTAAATCTGGGCAAATCTTGGAGTGTGAGGCAGGAATCAGGTTGAGCATGAAGTCTTTCTCTTGGATAATTTCCCTGCTTGGTCTAGCTAAGGAGCCACACTTGTTCTTTACTTTCAGGGTCCTCTCAACCCTCTACCTTTAATACCTCCACCAGTCCCAGCCCCTAACTACGTCAGATTCTGGATGCCCCAATCTCTGGGCTACTTCAGTGCCCAGCAGGGATCGGAGAAGCTCCTTGCTCCTGTCCCAGGTTCCCTGTGTTAAGAAAATTATCACATACACAAGAGATTCAAACATCATTATTAAAAAGGTTCATTTAATTCTTGATAGAAGGACATATAGGAAAGGAAAGATGTAAAATTTCAAGATGAAATATTAAGAGGATCTGTTTTTTTAACTTTATGGTCTCGTCTAAAAATCATGATCAATATAAAACAAACATCCTCAAAATATCCTGAAAACAGAAAGAAAATGTCAAATATTCACATATGTTATTAAGGAAACCTAGACTCATTCCTCCAAGATTGTTAAAAGAAAAAGGTTGCACTAAGTTAGTAAGTAAAATGTTGAGTGTAATTTCACTGTTTTATTTCTTTTTATGCTTTTGGGGACATAAATGAAATATACTCAAATAGCTTTAGCATAAAAGGATTTATTAGGGGATAAAAAATAACTTCATATTTGATGGAATAATGAAGACATATTTTTGCCTGAACTTCAGGAGTGAGTCTCAGAACCAGACAGCAAAGTGGCTCCCAAAGAGAGCCACTGTCAGAAATCAGAAAACACTGAATCCACAGCTACCACCACAGCTGCTCTTTTGAGAATCATGAAGCCTCCTGCAAATGTTACAATGTTGGGTCATTTCAAGTGTTTATGGGGAATATGTGCATTGAGTAATCCTCATGCATTATTTTTGGAAGGTAAATGTGGCAGGCATCCTGAAGAACAATGTGGCACTACTCAATAGATGTAGGTTTATGGTTTTTTTTTTTTTTTGGTGAAGAAGATAGGCCATTAGCTAACATCTATTGCCAATCTTCCTCTTTTTTCTTGAGGCAGAGTGGCCCTAAGCTAACATCTGTGCCCATCTTCCTCCATTTTGTATGTGGGATGCCGCCACAGCATGGCTTGATGAGTGGTGTAGGTCCTTGCTTGGGATCTGGGCCGGCAAACCCTGGGATGCCGAAGGGGAGCATGCTGAACTTAACCACTGTGCCACTGGGCCACCCCCAAGATTTATGCATTTTTATGGCATAATTCCACTCACGGGTATATATCTTGGGGAAATTCTCCCACAAAGGGATTATTATATATGGTGAGGATGGGCAACTGGCAATCTGAGTGTCCACTGTGGGACAGCAGATAGGTAAAATGTGGCAGGGCTTATCAGAGGTTGATATGCCAGCACTGGAAGCAACAGATGACATGTACATGTCAGAATCTTAGAAACATGCAAATTAATGGAATATGATGAATGAAATTAGGTATATAACTTGATATCCTTACAGGAATTGAAGGTATACGTACACAAAGGATTGTCACATATTACAAGACTGACTGATACAACAACACAGATTAAAAATATAGAGTTTTTAACAGGAAGAATTGCAATAAGAAGTAGGGAGAGCAGAGAAAGAGGAATCACCGATAATAGAACACACGTAATTACATAAAAACAGGATAGGGCAGTTGTCCATTAGGTATGAACAGCACAGCATATATGAAATGTCCCTTTGATTCAGATAATCTAGTGTAGACAAAGGTAGAAAAATGACAACTCTAGGTAGACATGGTACTCTTCTTTTCGCACCCCAACCTAATTACTCCTTTAGTCATTTTCCTACCTGATAAGCATGCATGAGAACCTGGAATCTCAATTCAGCTCCAGAATGAACTAGCTTTGTGATCATTCAAGGATTTATCCTTGTGGAGACTCATCTCTAAAACCAGGCAATCCTCTCTGATATGCTAAGAGAATAGATAGGAGAATCGTAATTTGTTAGGCATGTCTTACAGTAGAGAAGCTTTCTACAGTCAATGGAAATGACCAAGAACTGGACTCTCTCTCCAAGGACTTTCCTTGTCCTCACCCCTCCTTCCTTCATTCAATCATGGGAAACCTTTAGAATTTCAATAGGCCTCCCAGAGATTAAGATTTTCTCCTTAATCCTATCAGGCTCTGAGGCAATTTGCAAGGCAAATGAGTATCAAGCACGAGCTAGTTGGATATGGTTTCTGATATCCTATACTGGACAGAACACTATAAAAAGGCACACTCTTTATGGGACTGAGTCATTCACCCCTTTTCCTACACTGGCTACACATCTAGGCCTGGTCAGATGGCTGAAGCAATGGAACCCCATTCATCAACACTGGAGGATCTGTCTTGAAGGTGGGCATGTCCAGCCAACATGATAGTGGGCCTAAAGGGAGAACAGGCCCAGGCCTGGGTGCTGGATAACTTCCCAGCACAGAGCTGCCATTCCTGCCAACACCCCCAGTTCTGTGGGACAGGAACTATGATGTGTGCCCGATGCTGTGTCAGGCTTGCAATGGGCACAGAGACGTTTCCAGAGTTGACAGGGGCCTAAAACGTTGTCAAGACCAACAATTCCAAGAGCCAATGGCTGAAACCAAGGGGGAGTGACAGTCACCTCAAGAGGAGGCAGACACTACAGACTGCACAGCCCAGACCAGCCAGGGGAGGCCAGTGCCAGCAGAGGTGGAGAGATTCATGGTGAGATCACACCCAGGAGCCAAGGCTGCCCCCAGAAGATGCTGAAAAATGAAGCTTAAAACAGGGTGGAATCTGGAAAGGAAAGGAACCCCAGCCTTACACCTGGCCCACAGCACAGTCCCCTTCAACTGATGTCCTGGATGGAGCCCAGGACACCACAGTAGGCCCCTCATTCTGTCTGCATGGACTTCTGGACTTCAGTGGGACAGTGCCCTGCATGCCTAGGAGCCCCAAGGATTCTGTGGTGTAGAACATTCTTTCATTTATTTTTCCTCTGCTGAATGATTTAAAGGCTTTTCAATGAATAAAACTCTCCATGTAATAAGTAATATGCTAAGTAACTTTCCTTTTAGGTCTACTCAGAGTTGTCTTGATTCTTTTCTTATTGACATTGTGCACAATGACTAAAGCCTGTTTCCTTATTCTTTGCCAGTGGAATTGATTTTGAGTTGGTGGAGTCAGGATTAGAAGCCTCATAGATGGGCCTGGGGCAGAAAGCAGGGTGGTGACCCAGGTCACTACTCATTACAATCAGTGAAATGCAAATTGAAAGAATGAGATATGCTTTTGTTTTGCATAATGACATCTATGAAACTTTTTCATGACATACTAGGTTGGTAACCATTTGGAAAGTGTAACTCCCAAACACCACTAGTAGGAAAGAATTTGAAAGGAGCTTTGGAAAGGCAATATGGCCATGTGTATTAAATATTTAATGTGAATACTCTTTTGACCAAGAAGTTCCATTTCTTCTACGAGGAAGAAATCATAGTTAATAAAACTAATGTGCTTTTCAATAAAGGATTAGGAAAAACAAATTATGGTATAGCTGAACAGTTCCAAACTACAAAGTCCTTAAAGAAATAAAATGGAAAACATCATTTTGAAAGATATTCAAGAGAATGAATGTATTGTACAAGGACCAAACACTAGGTGAGCTGGTGGCTGTAACACCAGGGCGTGGAGGGCAGGGTCTGAATCAAGGTGAAGAAGAAAGCACTAAGGCTCAGCTGTCTGTCTAGGGTTAGAAAGGGCAGAGTTCTGGGACCCTCATTCACTTGGGCCCTGGTGTATTCTGGCTTTTCTGGGACCCACACAGCCACATGGTCTATAGCACCCACCTCTCCTGGAGCTGACCTTGGCTCAGTGGGGAACCCAAGTGTCAGGTCCCAACTAGGTGGGTCTAGGCAGCTTTCCAAACTGCTCTTAGCACAGAGAAAGTTGAGGATTCCTCGTTTCCCTGTACACACAGTCGTTTTCTTCCCAGCAGAACTGAGACATTTGCTGGAGCCTAGGCTAAGCCTGAGGAGGTTGTCTAGATCCAGCCTTCTGAAATGTGAAGGGTGGGGGGTAACCAGTGCTCCCATCTCTTGCATGCAGATCATCAAACCCTTCCAGCAAGACAGATGAAGCTCCAATTCTTCAGGCCCCTAGATGGTGAAACAATATGTCTGGGCCTAGAGAGAGCAGGATGCAGGAGTTTTTCACTCTTGGATTTTTAGAGCCCTCTCTTATCAGAAACTAAGGTGTTGAAAATTGGATGTTGGTGTTAACCTTTGGTATCAATTGCTTCAGAAACTCTGGCCTGGTCATAGGAAGCACATAGATATGCTCTTCTTGAATGAAATGAAACAAAACCAAGTTGAATGTGGTTTTGGCAGGTCTGAGTGATTGAGTATTGTTAGCATTAGATGGTCATAGAAAGTTTGCTTGCATTTTCTGAGAGGTAAAAAAACAAACAAACGAATAAACCCTTCCAAGGATAGTATTTTTCTTTTTCGGTGATATTTGCCCTTCCTCTGTTCAGCCCCTGAGTGGAGAATATTTGGTATGCATTCATTCCTTCTTCATTCATAAATATTTACTAAGTGCCTATATTATGATTCATAGTGAGTCAGATCCTGGAGATAAAGCAAGCAACAAGGAGGCATGGTAGCTGCCCTAAAGCATTAAAACCTTCATGGAAGGAAACAGTAAACATGCCAGCAAACATATATGATAAGCGCTATCAAGAAAGTTCTGTAATTAATTGGACAGAAGGTAACTGGGAGGGTGCTACATTTCTCCTGGTTGTCTGAATAGCATGATCAGAGATGTAGGGGTATCCTTTCAACCTAGACCAGCATAGGCCATGGAGGAAGCCATGCAACATCTGGGGGAGGAGTTAATATCAAGAAAGAAATCAAGTACAAGGGCTCTGAATTTAGAACAAGTTCAATACAGTCACGGACAGAGGGAAGGCAGTCAGTGACTTTCTGTGGCCCAAGTGGGAAGTTTCTAGACTAGAACAATCTTGGAGTCCTTTGCCCAAGAGGGCCTGCTGGCCTCCAGGCAGACATGATAGATAATTTGGAAAAAAAATGGAAGTTTTGATTGAATACTTTAATTACTGACATTAAAAATGCTCAAATATATGAAATATCACAATAAATTAAGACACTGGTCAGAGATGTAGCCAAGGGATTATTAAGGGAGATACAGGTTGCTTTGGGAGGTGTGTTCACACTTTCTTCCTCAACTTCTCAGATTATATTCCCTCTACATAACCTCTTTAGTTCATACCACTTTATTCCATCATAGAAGAGAAACTAAAGTCTAAGAGCAAAATATTAGAAGCAATTATTCAGGAAGACTTTCACAAACACTGAAGACCAGTAGAATTTTGGTTTTAAAAGAACAGTCTAGAGTGACATCAGCATCGTGGTGGAGAGAGTTGTTCACTTTGTCTCTCCCCTCTAAGTTATAACTAAATGGACTTTCATTAACTAGCAGAGGATTCTCTACACAGCACAACAGAACGCCTGAAAGATCCATGCGGTCATACCTCTGAAGGTGGGTAGAGTGGATTCCCTGGAAGTGGTGGAACTAGGTGAGCACCCCCTTCCCACTCCCTGGCAGCAGCAATCCAGGTCACCAGTCCTCACACAGTGGCTGGTGCAACTGTAGGAGGAGGTGGAGGCAGCCTGGCCTGTGTGTGAACACTTTCAGAGTGGTAGCTTTGCCTGCAGGAGTGCCCACTGTGCTGTGGCAGCCCCACCAGTGTGAATACTCCACACCAGGTGGTGGCAGTTCAACCCCTGTGAAGGAGCCCTGTCCAACAAACACAACAGCTCTGCTGATTTGCCCGCAATGCAGAGTTGGCTCACACAGGAAAGAAAGCACCCCTCCCAGCTAGTGCAGCAACTTAGGTGGTCCCCTGCTGATTACACCAGCCCAACTCACACAACAGTGACCCACTGGTGGAGTACAGGGGCCCTGCCTGCACGTGTATGTGTGATCCACCAAGTGACTGTGGCCAGCCTGTGCAAATGCAGAGCAGCCCTACCAGCACAACTACCAGCAGACAGGGTGGGATCAGAAAACACAGTACCTGCTCCGCCCCCACCCCCCAGCATTGGCAGGTGGAATCTGCAACCTGATACTACCACAAATGTGCCAGCAAAGAATCAATTCATCAAATACCATGAAGAACTACAGTAGCACTTTAGAGCAGAAGGAGAATCACAAGTCTCCAGAAACCAATCCCAAAGTCACAGAAATACACAATTTAAATGACAGAGAATTCAAAATAGTTGTCACAAGGAAACTGAATGAGCTAAAAGAAAACTCAGAAAGACAGTTCAATGATATCAAGAATAAAATTAACGAGCAGAAGGAACACTTCACCAAAGAGGAAAAATCAAACAGGGGCTGGCCCCGTGGCTGAGTTTCTTCACATGCTCTGCTTTGGCAGCCTAGTGTTTTGCCAGTTTGAATCCCAGGTGTAGATATAGCACTGCTCAATAAGCCATGCTGAGGTGGTGTCCCACATAGCAGAGCCAAAGGCACTGACAACTAGAATGTACAGCTATGTACTGGGGGGCTTTGGGGAGAAGAAGAAGAAAAAGAAGGAGAAGGAGAAGGAGAAGGAGAAGGAGAAGGAGAAGGAGAAG